>NC_056727.1:977647327-977754827 GCF_019279795.1 Protopterus annectens | reverse complement strand
GAGGTCTACCTTCAACGTATATACTACCATACTGCCTACTGTGATGACAAAGTCTTCCAATCCATCCAGTGTCTCCAACATGTGTTCTTGCCATCAGATGTATGCTCTAACAATCTGTGCCACTGGTACCAGTATGTGAGCAAGGGAGACTATGGTCCTTCGATCAGCTCCAGTGCCCCAATAAACATCAAATTAAAGCATAAATGTATAGGAATATAAATCACAATAAATAGCTAAATGCACACACACACACACACACACACACACACACACACACACACACACACACACACACACACATACTTGCATGTCCGTGCAAACACACACATAAATAAAACAGATTGTTATGCTCATTCAACATATACTTGTAGCCAGTTTAAGTACTGCCCTTCCACACAGAGGTGCTCAGGTGCAACACCTTCAGGCATACTCTCACAGAGACGCACCCACACCCACATGCACACACACACACACACACACACGCGCCTGTGCACCCGCCTTACACACACACACACACACACACACACACACACACACACACACACATACACACACACACACACACACACACACACACACACACACAATGAGACACACACACCAAGTACCTAATCTCTTAACCCCATTTACAAGTGGTGTGGCCCCCAAGCAGAAGAAGATAATATATAAGATCTGAAAGTGCTTACTATGCATCAGTTGTATTTAGGATGCTGCAGTACAGTGATGGAATCAATTGATCAGAGTGGGGAAGATGTTTATGTATCTGAAAAGCACTGCTAGTTACCTGAGCTATGCAGCATTGCTTTTTCAGTCTTTATACCTAGAACTGTAAATGACATATAATTTTTTTTAGGACAGATTTGGCGGGCATTTAAAGTAATGTGAAAGAGCATGCAAGTGCTCCCATGGCATATTATGCACTTCTACTTCTGAATTATTCATTATTTGTGTCAGAATGTGTTGCAACTGTCTAAACTGTATTATCCAGTATTTATACACTCTTAGCAGTGTAGCACATATGATGATAAAGTGACTGCTGCAGCACTTGCATCAGCAAATCATATATGATACAAAAAGGGACAGCGTATGAAACAGCTACAGGCTAAATGTGCCTCTACTCACTGTATCACCTCAGGTGCCTCAGCACGACAACAAGCAGCAATGTCCATGGCCTGTAGTGGTAAATAATGTTACTACTGTCATGACAACAAGCAGCAATGCCCATGGCTTGTAGTGGTAAATAATGTTACTACCGTCATGACAACAAGCAGCAATGCTCATGGCTTGTAGTGGCAAATAGTGTTACTACCGTCATGACAACAAGCAGCAATGTCCATGGCCTATAATGGTAAATAATGTTACTACCGTCATGACAACAAGCAGCAATGCCCATGGCTTGTAGTGGTAAATAATGTTACTACCGTCATGACAACAAGGAGCAATGTCCATGGTCTGTAATGGTAAATAGTGTTACTACTGTCATGACAACAAGCAGCAATGCCCATGGCTTGTAGTGGTAAATAATGTTACTACCGTCATGACAACAAGCAGCAATGTCCATGGCCTGTAATGATAAATAATGTTACTACCATCATGACAACAAACAGCAATGCCCATGGCTTATAGTGGTAAATAATGTTACTAACAGTTCAAAACTGCCAAGCCAGAACAACTTGTCCAGCCATACAGGAAATAACAACAGAAATAAAAAAGACTTTGCATGCTAATATCTTTTTTAGTGGTTCTGTTGAACTCCTAGCACTTTGGCTACACAGTCTTTTTAGAAGTCTCTAGAAGGTTTAAATAACTAGGATACTAGTAGCTTACTAGAATTAGTTGACTAGAACTAACAGTAAAGTAAATTAGCACACAACAGTGTTTTACATCCAACAGTAGTAAGCTTAAGCATTTTCTTACCCTAGCCATGTTGGCTATAAGGCCAGCATAGCTTACTTAATATACATGCTATAATGGCAGTTGCATTGTTGATTTAGATCTCACAACAAGGCTCCATGGTAGTACATGCACCTTCTGAAAATCGGATATTTAAATGCAGCAATGTACATATAGTCAAAGCACTGGTCAAGCGCTGTTTTGGGAGAGGTTGTCTTTTTTTTTTTTTTTTTACATTTTTCCACCATTGATCTTCAAACTTGAAACTGCAGGATTACCTTTGGGTATTCTTTCTGTTGTCAAAAGCCTAGGTTGAAACATTGCTGTGCCCCTCTAACCAACAAGCCTACAGAAACAGACCTCTTTGGGGAGATGTGACACTGTGTTTGCACCTCTACTTATCCACTGAGGACTGCACCTTTAGTGGACATGTCTGCCAAGAAAACTATCCTTCTCTGTGCAGCCAGGAGGAAAACAGGAGCAATTATTGGTTGCACCCAGAGCCTACTCTGCTAGATGGTAAAAGGCAGCAGTACAAGGTTCTTGTATTCCATCGGTTTCATCAATCAGCTCTTTAAGATACATTACCATGTGATACATTTCACATGGAAAGTAGAGTCTTTTAGAGGTCACCATTTTAGTACTTATTATATTTTACTAAGAGCAGCGCCCAGGAATTAATCCCCAAGAAAACAAATGAAATGGCTATAAACATAAATAAATTGTTCTGGTTCTTGAAAGCTACATCTACTTTTCTTGTAACCCAAGAGTTTTATAAACTCCTGGAAATGGCTACAGTTCATTATATAATCAAATGCGGTGGTGGTGCTGCGGTAGCGTTGTCGCCTCACAGTAAGACGTCGTCCTGTTCGATTCTCAGCTAGAGCGTCTTCTGTGTGGAGACATGCGTGAATGGGCGTACCGTCGTTGAAGGTTGTGCATCAGAGTTGGCAACTCGGCACGTAAAAATCTACTGCCAATCATTAGCGGACTGGAGTTCCGCTGTGGCAACCCCTAACCGGGAAAAGCCGAAAGACACAACAACAACATACATTTTCTGTCCCCCTCCCCTTTCCCAGTGCCTAATAAATTGAGCCATTAAGATACTCTTCATATTGTTTCACTTCTCCAATGATTCACTTTTCAGAGATAAATGTATAGGTAAAGGATGGCTGGAAGATATTGTCATGTATATTGAAGTGCAGCAATTTTTAGGATAATTTTTTCCACAGGCCTGTTACAGAAATGAAAACAATGAAAAATCAGATGAGTGGGGTGAAGGCACAGGTTCACGTTACAAAATAAGGACAACTTTCACAGTGTAATAAAAAGACACAGAGTTGCAAAGGAGAAGCCTGGCTGTGCCTGCTTGTAAAGACTAAAACAACCTCCCTACATCTATCCTCCCATGATCCTGAGCAGAGTTACAGATGGAGACATTGCACACCTGGGTATCCCACACAATAAAAATATATCTAGGAAAATGGCAAAAACAGGTTTTCAAGGAAAAAAACCCACAAAACTCAGAATAAGTAGAACAGAACACCTAGATTTGTTTGAACTGTGTCACAAAGAAGCTTTTAATTTGAGCATTTTCATCCAGAAGATAAGGATTTCTTCAGAAATGTATCTAATGGCAAACACACAAATAAACAGGATATGTAATTAAAACAAGGTAGAGGCAAAACTAATCTACAAACAATACTATTTGTTTGCTGTGGAGCACTGTAATCCTGGGTGACTTCAGATTTTTTGCTTTAACCATGCAGGAGAACTTCAGGTGTGCATCTGGTATTATGAATGCAAAATCTCAGGTTGGAAAAAAGCTACCACCAAATCTGCTGGAACCTTTAGAACTCTTCAAGTAGTCATGGATCTTAGCAGCTACGAATGAAATGAAAAAAAAAAAAAACATGGATGATCTAGAAAGAGGTCTACAGGTGCAACACCACACTGTAATCTGTCCTGAAGGCAACTCTAAACTCATTACGCTGGGTAAGGACCAGTCAGATGTGGCAGGAAGATGCCACAGCAATCTCAAAGTGTAAATGGGCATTTAAAATTTGAACAATTTAGAATGTAAATGCCAATGTCATCACAGAGGATCAGTCCAGACCTGTTATCTAAATTAATTATTTAATTTATCCTTTGTTGACAGGGTTAGTCCCAGAAGGCAGTACCTCTTTTTGGAGCAGAGGAGAGGTGGAATTTATACTGACTAAGGAAAATTTGGCCAGGACACCGGAGAAATTTCCTCTACTCTTTTATTTGAAAAGTGTTGTGTGATCCTTTGCATTCACCTGAGCAACCATTAACTCATGCAGATGGAAACTTAGTTTAATGTCTCATCTGAAGGACGACACACTCAGGATTGTAACATCCTCCTGATGCTGCATTGCAGTGTGTCTGTCAGTATTGGATAAAATAATCCAAGTACTTGGTGTGGGAATAGAACACACAGCCATCTGATCCTCCATCCTGAAAGGTGAGTGAACTACCTGTTGAGCCCCTGACACTACTTTACCTAAAGCAAATATTTCATTAAGGATGAGTTCCTGCTTGGGAAGAAAACACATAAAGTACTCATTTCAGTAAAACCCACTAATTTTTTGGTCTCAGAAACTCCTGTCCAAAAAGAAAGTATAGAAGGTCAAAGGCCGAATAGCATTAAATCAAATCCCAATACAGTGTCCTCAGTCAATGATTCTCCTACATCCCATGGGAGGTTTTCCATGCATTTTTACATAAAAAGTAACATGTTTTACTATAGCACTAAAAGTTACCCAATGTTTCATACAAAAAATGGAGAGGCAGAGAGTATGGGTCATCTACCAAGCATGGTTTGTAGCTCAAGGAGCTAGAGACTTAAATAAATATATTATTTCAGGACCTCAAGACAACTACTTAATAAGAGCTATGAGCTGTAAAACTGGCTCTGAAAAGCAAATATACCGCTGTTCAGTGCCCTGGAGAAATCCAAGGGTAATGACCTAGTTTTATTGTTTATTAATTGGATTCCTGAAATTTGTCAAGAATTTGCTTTGCATCCAGGGAAACTTGAAAGGGCATACAGAGCCAGTCAGCCTTTTTCTACATCACCAGACTCTCAATCCAGCTATGTGATTCTGCTGTCTTTTCATATTGAACAAAATGCTTCACAGTTGACATTGGAAGAACTTCAACCATTTATAATGGCAGTCAGATAATTACAGCCTCAGAATGTTCTGTATTCCTGAATCCCAGATGGCATTTATTAGCTAAAATATACCTTTCTAAGTCATTGTTTTGTAAAGTTCATGGACTCTGCTTAATATATGTATACTGAGCTAACAAGTTCAATAAATTAGTTTCCCCTTGTTAATGTTTCTAATGTCTTCAAATCCAGGATGAATACCTGCTAACCTAACAAATACAGTAACTCACTGTTCTCTAAATTTTCTAGTACACTATTTTTTTTGTGAATTACAGCGAGTGCAGTTGTGTGTGCATGCATGTTTGTGTGCGTGAGTGTGCTCGCACTCGTGTGTGCATGCACATGCATGTGCATGACAGTGTATGTGCCTGTGTGTGTGTGTGTGTGTGTGTGTGTGTGTGTGTGTGTGTGTGTGTGTGTGTGTGTGTGTGTGTGTGTGTGTGTGCATGTGTGTGTGCGTGTCTGTGTGCGTGCGTGTGTGCGTGCATGTATGCATGCGTGCGTGTGTGTGTGTGTGTGTGTGTGTGTGTGTGTGTGTGTGTGTGTGTGTGTGTGTGTGCATGCGAATGCACACCAGACATCCTATAATAGACTGGCATACTGTCTAGTATTAATTCTCTGCCTTTGTACCCACTGATGATCTGGATAGACTCCCAATACCCTTAACTGGATTATGTGGGTAACTTTAGAAAAAGGATGAACTAGCACTTGGTTCTTCCAGATAGTCTTGATAGCAATTGTATCATTTCTTACAGATTGTAATCTGCGATTAATTGATTTTGTTTTTGATCTTCTGCTTTGCTATATCTCATGATGCATGAGTGAAATGGGCTTTCAATCAGATATACTTTGTTGAAAGTACATACATCAGCTTCTAGTGCACACTAAAAACAAATCAGATTGTAAAATAATGAAAACCAACATTATCAATCTAAGGAAACTGCCCAAAAGCTTAATCTGCAAAAAGGTAGAAATTCACCATCATCCCCCCTATTCCCATTTTTACATGGGGTTGGAGTGTCTCATCAGCGACATGTCACCACTTCTCTCTATTCATAGCCACTCTCCTACCTTCCTCAATAGTCATTCAAGCCTTTCTCAGGTCTTCTCTCATGTAGTCCATCCATCTCTTGGCTAGATATTCTCTTTTCCTTTTACCTTCTTCCTATGATAATCTCTCTCGCTCTCTGTCTCTCTTACTCTTAAATCTGGTTTATCAAATTGTTTTCTGATTTCCTGCATAGTTGAACAAATCAGGGTTCCTATTATATAATCGAAGACGCAATCCTTCCAATGCATCTTGATCGAACTTGAAAGCACTAAACAGAAAAATAGCAAAAGGGCATATAAGCAATGTCTTTCCCTGGGAAAGAAATTGCTTGGCCGCCTCTGTTACTTTGCTGTTTTCCTCACTGTAGTGCAGTCTCGGAGTTGGTATATTTAAGTAGGGGGGTGTGGGGGGTGTAGCCCCCACTTTATTTAATGTTTTGAAGTTTTTATTTATTTATTTATTTTTTGTGGAACAGCGATTTTTTTTTTTCCCTGGGAAAAAAATCGCTGTTCCAAGTGTTTGGGATTGCAAGCTTTCGCTTACATGGGGTCGATAAATCAGCATTCACTTTTTTAAGCATTCACTGATTTAATATAGACCCAACAAATCACATAATTTGTTCTCCTTAACCTTCTCTATAACTGGTGTTACTTTGGTTTCTTTGTTGATGCCCTCATTGCTTCATCTCTCCCACAGCCTGCATCCTTCGACACATCTCAGGCACTTCATCTCCATCACTTCAAAACCTGCTCTGCCATCACTGCTGAGGTTTCTGTGCCCTACAGAAATACTGATCACATCAGTGTTTTTACACCTCACTCTTCAACTTCTTTGCTATTCTTCTGTCACACACTTTCCATGATACCTTGTGCCAGTTAGCTGCATTACTTCTGATTCTAGCTTTGACCTCCCCAATCAGACTTCTCCTCAGCCACACTTCCAGATACTTGAAGCTGTTAACCTGTTCCACTGTTTTCATTTCTATCTCAGTTTTAAACTTCTTCTGATTTCCCCCATTTGCTACCATGACCACTATCTTGTCTATACTCAGTTTCATCCCATGTGCCTCCAGTTTTGAATTCCTATGGATACCTTTTTCCTGAAGTTTCTGTTGAAAGTATGGTTGCAGTTCCCCATCATCTGTATGTAGAACCTTTGTTGATCTGTCTCTCTGACCTGTTTGTTGATGCTATCCATCACCAGTATGAACAGCAGTGGGCTCAGAGCTGAGCCCTGATGGACATCCAGTCCCTCTGGAACCCCTTATGTAAGTCCACATACTGTTTTGCCATTGTGTCCATGCACACAACCTGCACTAATTTTGCCAATATTTTTAGGACTTAGAACCATTAAAGGACTGCCCACATCAACTTTACTGGGACTTTGTCATATGCTTTCACTAAGTCTAGCAATGCTCAGTTATTCTATTTCTTCATCTGCAGCTTCATTTCCACTATCTGCCTCACTGCAAACATCACATCACTTGTACTTATTTTTATTTATTTATTTGTTTAACATTTGTTGACCGGGAAAGTCTGACTAGGACAAAGCCTATTTTCAGTGGAGGCCTGGAAGGAAATGCTCCAGATGCATGTCTTTGGAATGTGGGAGGATACCAGAAAACCCATACGAATGCAGGGAGGACATGAAGACTCTGCACAGAAGGCACTCCAGCTGAGAATTAAACTGGAGAACTTCTTGCTTTGAGGCAACAACGTTAACTGCTGCACTACTGTGCTGCCCCACTTCATCCTGATCTGTGTCCAGACAGCTTATATCTTATCTTACTTTCTACTACTCTGCGTAGTCATGTATCAATCACCCACTTCAACACTTTCAAGCAGTATTATAGGAGTTGATAAGTTTATTCTACCTAACGTTGTGAATATCCCCTTTTTTCCTTTAGAATGCAACTTGAATGCCCGTTTCCCAGTCATCACGGACTTGACTCTCTGTACATAAAGTGATAAGCACCCCCAAGAACCATTTCTCCCAAAAGCCTTCAACATCTTAATCATACCTGGAGTGACGTCTTGTGAGCTTGCTGCTTTCCCTGACTTAATCTTCAATAGTATACTTTGTATTTTTTTCTAGGGTGGGTTCCTTAGCGTTCACCTGCACCTCATTGTGCAGAAAGCTCTGCATTTGACACTGAAATGAATCAGTGTTCCGATGTTCCACTTTTGGCAGTGGTGGTTCTGCTTTTAGTTATGTGATTAGCTACCAAATCATAATTACAGCCAATCGGCAAAGAGAGACAAAGGGAGTCAATCAGAGAATGATTTTGACCTTAAGCAGTCAATCATAATGCTGAGTAAAAGTCCATGGCTTCAGGACTGCCTATAACAATACCCCTGAAGCATGAACAATGAGAAAAAATAAACTTCTGTAACTTTTCCCCATTGCTAAATGTGGTTGTAGCAAATTGCATTTAAAGAGAGGGAGGAAAAATTAAAATAGAAGCAAAACAATACCAAAGTAAATAACTGCAATACCAGCAGTTAAAAGGAATCATTTTCTTTGGTACTGTTTTGCTTCTATTTTCTATTTTCCCTCTCTTTAAATGCATACCTCCTAACCTCCTAGAGTAAGAAGTCTGGACAAAGCCAACAGCCAAACATAATGCAGGGATAAAGCCACAAAATTAGGGACAATTTTTAGATATTGCTCTTATAAACTTAGAAAGTTACTAGAATAACATGTTTTCTGTTACCATACATGTTCTTAAGGATATGATGTTTGAAACTCAAATTTCTGTCATTATCTTATTTCAGCCCCTGTGATTTGCCAGAAAACTACATATTTTATGAGGAACAGACTAGAAATATGAGGAAAAAATTTAGGCATTCTGCAAAATTCTGGGCAGTTGAGAGGTATGAAAGGGTGAATGTGTGTGTGTGTGTGTGTGTGTGTGTGTGTGTGTGTGTGTGTGTGTGTGTGTGTGTGTGTGTGTGTGTGTGTGTTTCATAAGTCTCAACCTCTTAGCACAAGAAATCTGGACATGGCCTTAATTATTGGGGGGGGGGGGGGCAAAGGCCCAAAAAAGGAATCATTTTTATATATTTCTCTTATAAAGTTAGAAAGTTGCTAGAATAACAGAATTTGTGTTAGCATGCATTTTCTGAAGGATATAAAGGTTGAAATTCAAATGTTTGTAATTATTTAGAGCCCCAGCCTTCAGTGGTTTGCCAGAAAACCATAGTTTTTATGAGGAAAAGGCCAAAAATATGAGGCAAAAATCTGATCACTTGCAAGGTATGAAGTGTATGTAAGCATCTGACAAAGTCTTGGTTCAATAATCAGGGATAAAGGGAAAAAAACCTGGAGACAAAGTTCCCAAATCAGATTTTAAATATTGTTATATACTTTGAAATTTGATAAAATAACGCATTTTGCTTTAGCATACATTTTATGAAGTCTAAAACTCAAACTGTTAATGATTACTCAGAGACTACTGTCCGCGGTATGTGAAAAATGTCTGAAGAACAGACAGCAATATGAAATAAAACCGGGGGTATTCAGCAAAGTCAAAGATAGCTGAACATTGCATGTCTATGTGTGAGGAGTGGGCAGTGGAGATGTAATGCTTTGGACTGTATGTGTCTGACAGCAGTGACTTCACTGTTGGTATAATGCATGTATTTATTTCCTCACTAAATCAGAATGAAACATCTGAGAAGTACTGGGTCAATAAAGTGGCACTAATTGCTGGATACATTTCTGTGACTGGGCATGTGGTTGGGGAGCTGTGTATCCATGCCTTTGCATCTTTGTGAGTGACTATCTGTACCCAGCCATTATAGCCACTTAACTGACAGAGTATCCTTGGATGTTTTATTCTGAATGAATAAAGAAATACATAAATTATACCAACAGTGAAGTTACTGCTCTGTGTGTGTGTGTGTGTGTGTGTGTGTGTGTGTGTGTGTGTGTGTGTGTGTGTGTGTGTGTGTGTGTGTGTGTGTGTGTGTGTGTGTATTAAATACTTACATATAGTATATTTTGGTTGAAAGGCCATGGCCATGGTCAAGGTATGCTTTTTGTGCAGTCTGAAAATAGTGTGTTCCACATTTTGACCGTTTGTCACACATTGCTATGGTCTATGTTCCACACTGGCCTCTTAGCAGGTTGAGACCTGTGGTGGGTTCTCTTTCTTGTTTCAGTTTAGGCTGTGCATGTGACAGTAAAGCTTCTGTAAGGCTTTTATCATTCAGAAGCTTCTCAAAGTACTCCTTCCATGCGCCCTTGATGTTTTCTGGGCTGGTGAGCAGATTGCTGTTGGTATCCTTCTGCCAACTATCTTCTTTATTTTTCTGTCATTGTCTTGCGGCCTGATAGAGTGCCTTTATGCCATCTACTAAGTCCCTTTCCAGAAGCTGGTAAACTTTCTCTGATGCCTGTTTCTTTGCCATTGCGACTGCTCCCTTAGTCTCTCTGTTGCCCCACTAGTATTCTCTCCTTGCGTGATCCATCTTTCCCACGTCCCACTTCTTCCTGCACTCCTTCTTTCATTTGATAATTTCCTGGACTTCTGCACTCCACCACCATCTTTCCTTATGTTCCTTATTTCCATATGTGACTCGACTACATATCTGTGCTATCATCTTCATAAGTGTTGTTCTGAAATTCTGCCATTATTCTTCATCTTCACTTGTTTCCTGTTCCATATGTAATCATTTCTTCTGGACATTTTTTATATCTATTTTCACCAATTCCCAAAGTGCAGCCTGATGGAGAGAATCTAATAGCTGAGGAACCACACAAAATCTTGTGTTTAGAATTCTTTTAATGCCATTACTTTTATTTGGTCTCTGATGGTCTAGTTTGTGAAGCTAGAATGGTCTTCCTTACAGGAAAAATAGTCTAAAAGCTAGTTAATAGAGAGAAAGAAAAAAATTCCTACAAGTGAATAGTGCTTCATTGTAATTTAATGTAATGAAACATCCCAGAGATCTTCAGTATTCCCCCTCATACAGCTAGGTTGTCTGTTAAGGTCTTACTCTTCTGGTAAAATTGAAAAGGAATGCCCATAAAGATTCACTTCTTAAATTGATGACTGATGTTTTTAAATTGAATATAAGGAAATATAATGAAATATAAGGTATAGTTTTGTATATTTTAAATGATTATGAAGTGTATTGAACTTGAGTTATCACTATAAATATGCTAAATTGAGTTGTTTTGGTAATATTTTTTGTAAAAGGGGCTGATACCCCCTTAACCCTCAATCTTTACACGTAAGTTTTTTTTTACTTAAGTGGTACAAGGTTTGGTTCCGTCAGCTTCCATTGCCTAACTGTGACCCTGAGCAAGTCACTTAACCCGACACCATTCCCGGTCTGAGTCTGAAAAATTACCATGGAGATCAGTGCTCTACCCCAGAAAACAAATAAAAATAAATAAATGCATTAATTAATTAATTAATTAAATGAATAAATAAATATGCTTGGGGGCTGCCAGCACTTTTCAAAATGCAGTATTATCAGTACTGTCTGTAATGTAGGTAATTTTCTTGAAAGGCTTTACCTAGTATCACTTTGTACGTTTTAATAAACTTCATGGTTGCTTTTTGTTTCAGGAGAAGGTTTCACACATGCAACCTCATCATCCTATTCACTTGTGCCTTTTTGTCCCTGTCACATGTAACATAATTTTGATATCACTGACAAATCACCCATTAATTTGGGAGGTACACCAAGGCTAGAGAGACACCTTTTCCTTTAGTTTTGCTTAGCAGCACGCAATGCTATAATTGTAGGGCTACACTTTGCTTCAAGTGACTCTTAAAATGTCTACTGCCACCTAGCATATGGAAGCACCAGCTGGGGAGGATGACCCATGTGCCTCCAGAAGGGACAGCTACATACCATTGTCTTCCCTCCTTCTTTCAAAAGGAGAGCAGAAAATTGGCCTGTTAGTCTTTTCTGTTTTGGCTGGTTCTCCTCGCAGCATGTTGTTAGTGGCATATTGGCAGCACAGTAGCATGCTATTGAGTGGCATTTGTGATAGCAATAGCTAGCTAATTTGAAACTATATGAAATGGCCACTTTTCTAGTCAAAGAGCTTATCTAAAGCCTTTTACTTTATACTGGAGAGACTCACTCTAGGGAAATGAACGGGGTTAGTACTAGTAGGAGGAAACTTAATGGTCAGCAGACATGGAGGCAAACAAAATATATATATTTTCTGTATTTTTTTAAGTTTTAGTAACCAAAACTTAATTTAGCAGATAATAGTGTTGCATGTGTGTGTGTGTGTGTGTGTGTGTGTGTGTGTGTGTGTGTGTGTGTGTGTGTGTGTGTGTGTGTGTGTGTATGTGTGTGTCTGCTTTACACCCAGGGGCGTTATGGTTAAGATCTTCACCTGACCAATGGCAACTGTCTGTGAAGGGTTTGTATGTTTCTCCATGTATCTGTACGGAGTTCTTCTCACCTCCCAAAAATATGCTTGGTGTTTCTGCCTTACAGATGGGAGGTACTGAGTTCAAATCCAGCCCTCACAGTTCTAAAAAGGTCTGTCATCAGAGAGGCCCTCAAAATATACAATCATGGGGCATTCATAGGACCACATTTAAGAATGGAGTAAATCTTCAAGTGCTCTCCTTCAAGACTTCCACTGTAAAGATATATTATTTAGCACCACTGTTTGCCCCGACTAGATTAACAAATTTAGTATTTTAATTTTGACTGCAAGTGGATTTGAGGATTTTTGGTTGCAGCGTATTGTTTTTTTTCCAATTTTTTTCTTTAGTTATAGAACGTTAGCATGGCAAATGACATAGTGGATCTAAAAGGGGAATTTGCTTCGATACGATTTAAGCTAGAGACATTGACCCAGCTATTGCAAGCTTCAGCAATTAGTGTCTCACAAATAAAAAATATTATTAAAAAACATGGACTGTAGCTAGAGGTACCTAAAACTACATTCTTCCAGCACTGAGCTGATATCACTGAACGTGTGATCGCTTTACTGTCACACACTCCAATTACATCCAGGAGCTACAACTCCAACTGCAATGTTTTGAAACCAAAGTTGATAACTTTGAGAATAGGGCCCATCAGAATTATACAATGAGTCATTGCTCTGGCTGAGAATCCCAAAGGACTGTACTCCATTACTTTTATAAAATGTGAATGTGGGTTGCTGCTGGACAGACACAAAAGTCCTGTCATCAAGCAGGCACAGAGGATTAACTCTCTTAAAAGAAGCCCCAATCTCCCTAGATATTTAATTTTTAAATGTTTATATTACAATGATAGGGAACTGAGCCTCAAAAAATTCAAGATAAAATGATACCAACTTGGTGATAGCAGGAAACTATAGTGTATCTTTGTACAATAAACAAAAAATTATGGTACCATTCCTCCGAACATCTTGAGGCCTGGGATTCAGCGTCTATTTAAGGTTTTCTACTGCACTCAATTTTACCAAAGGGGAGTAGCATTTCTAATTTCACTTCCACACTGAAGCAGAACTGTTACTTAAGGGACTTTGTGATCCAGCCTTGGTTCTTTATTTTCTATAAACACTAATTTTTAACAGTTTAGCAATGTTAACATAATAAGCCCATTCTCTGCACAGATCCATTTGAACCAATATGCTTTAAAAGTTCAGATCAACCAAGTCTCTTGCAAGATGTCACAGAGTAATTCTATTAAATGTATGTCTTGAAATGTGAAAGATATTTCTAATAGCATTAAAACTAAAGCTATTGTGACTATATTGGATAGAATAGAGGCCCATATTGTTATGCTACAGGAAACTGAACTTAAAAGCAAGGAGGAGGGAAAGACCCTCCTGGCATGGAAAGGTGCAAAAATATTTTGCAGCTTTATTTCTACCAAGGGGGGATACATCACCAGGAAATGTGGGCGATGCATAAGGTTACTAAAGATTATCAAGACAGATGGTTAATGGCCCTCCTTTGATCCCCAGTACTATTTGTGATGATAGTCAGTTACTATGGGCCCAATGAAGATGATAGCTGTTTGTTAAAGGGGCTTCAAGAGATGCTAAGTGAGGTATACAAGAATCAGCCACTGATTATTGGGGTGATTTCAGCATGGTTGTTAATCCATATTTGGACAAAATTTCCATAGGATGCCTTAGACTTCCATGAGTGAGGGAAGATTTGATAGAAGGTCTATAGAAGGTAAATGTCTGGAGGATGTTCTAACTTTTGGATTGGGATTATAGCTCCACAGGTAAAGGGATTGCTAATAGGCTGGACTTCTGGCTGGCTAATGCTCCATTTC
Source organism: Protopterus annectens (assembly GCF_019279795.1). NCBI lineage: Eukaryota > Metazoa > Chordata > Ceratodontiformes > Protopteridae > Protopterus > Protopterus annectens. The sequence continues at coordinate 977,740,435 of NC_056727.1, read as the reverse complement.
ATCAAGTGATCTGGAACTTGTGTATTACTGCAGGTCCTTTATTGGATCTTTCTGTGCTAGTTATAGTATATCATTTTACCCCTGGTGATGTGCCAGTGCAATTTTGGTGGTTTGACCTACTTATTTTAAAAAAATGAAAACATTTCAGCCTTTTTTAATGGGAAGCTAGCTAGACTAGTTGCATGCATGACAGAGTGGGGATGCAATATATTTATGGAAGACGTTTAAGGCTGCTTGCTTAGGTATAACTGCTCAAGTGAAGCTACACAATCATCAATTAGTAAATGACATTTATACAGTCTACAGGCCAAGCTACAAGTATTAGAAAACAAATATAGAGGGCAATTTACTAACTATGCTGTCTGGTGGGAAATTAAACAAACTAGACAAGACTTTAAATGATTACATTTCCAGTATATATTGGATAGATGGCAGATAATTAGATTTTTTTCCCACTGGGCAAGAGGGGTTTATGCGTAATAAGATCCTAGCAAAACATAGCTCAGACAGATTGCAGAAGATTCAAATTCATGTGTTACAAGATGCTAATAGGGGTTTATACCCAACTTTACATGACTGATAAAATCCTAGCTGAGGAATATAGGAAAGCAGTCTCACCCCTGAAGGTTGCCAAAGTGACTTTCAACATGGTGGGGTGTTTGATCCATACTGCTGCAGCTACCAACTGATTTATTGCACAGATCCAGAGATGAATCAGCCCATAACATTATGTCAGGTTCTGGCTGCTACACCAGTGAAAGCCATGGATATCAATAGGTTTAATATCAATTTTTTTTAAAACATTTAAAATGCAAGTCACTCTTCACCTACTGGTAATGATGGTTGTTTCTCAGCAGAACTGTTAAAGGCTAAAGTATTTATGTTTCCAAAACTGGGCAAGAATCCTTAACTTGCATCCAGTTATAAGCCAATTTCACTTCTTCAGACTAACATTAAGATTTCTGTGTGCATCTTGGCTAAAAGTCTGGAGAAAGTTCTATCATTTCTAGCTGGCAGCAATCTGGTTAGCTTTATTAAGGAAGTCTGGACACTATTAGAGTATGGATGAACACGCAGGAGTTGTGTTATAGATGTGGGCTATATGGGTTATCAATTAGTGCATTACTTGTTGATTTCCATAAAACCTTCACAATCCTTGAATGGCATTTTCTATGGCAAGTAATAGACCATTTTGAATTCCTCCTGAGTTTTATTGCATAGTGTAAATTGTTATATAGAGGCCCCACTGCTCAGGTATATACTAATGGTAGGGTTTCAGAACTAATGGAGCTGCGGTGTGGAACTAGTCTGGGATGCCTACTCGCACCACCATTATTTGTCTTGGTTTACTCTGTAGTTGACCATTATTTGGGGGAATAGCTTTTCATTATATACTGTTAGTGTTAGGCAGTGTAAACAAGAATTAACAACATGGTTTATTGATGACTGTTTTGTCTGATCAATCCCTATAGGGAAGCTATTGCAGGACTCCAAGCCCTGCATAAGATTTCTGAGGCTACAGGGTTGTAGGTTAGTAAGCAAAAGACAAAGGTATAGTCTTTCTGTCTGTAATGGAGTTGGGGGGGGGCTTCCCTGCATGTTGGTGATGCAGGTGAGATATTTAGGCATTGAAATGTAACACAAATTACAATGAATGGTCATAGATAATGTTAAGCCAATCTATGACGAAGTAAAGGAATTAGTCAGGGAATGGAAAAAGCTAGGCTTTTTCTTTTTATATAAGATTCAAGTGAACGAGATGTTTGTCATCCTGAAAATATTTTTTTTACTTTGTGCCATTTACCACAAGCCACCTTCTCACCATTTATCAAGAAAATCTAGAATTATCTGTTGGATATTTTATGGCATGGACACCCATCTACAATTAGTCATAAAAACTCTATATCCATGGAATAGTAGGAGGATTTTGTGTCACTGACCTGTTTAGTTATGGTGTGGCATCTATAGGTTGGCATTATTTGAGGGCAAGGAAGGGAGTCCATCCCTTATGACTGGATCACAAAATGGTTTTAGGGCTAAATCACATCTTGAATGCACAGATCATTCTTGCCTTCAAAGTCTGGAACCAGGAGGTTTGGACTGGTGGTTTGAAGGTTGACTAGCAAAAAAAAAAAGTGACAAAAATTAACTCACATCTTTTTGTTATTTGAAATTATGGCAGCTGGAAAAGCACTCAAGTGGTGAAACTGGATTGCAGCAGGTATTATGTTTACTATGAACCTTTGTACTCCATCCCTCTCCCACATGCTAATGTGTTCCTTTATGTAAGTCAAATGGTGGCAATACCTGCAGTTGAGGTCATATATTTCTCCACTGGTAAGATTAGATAAACTAAGCATGGCCACGGATTTGATCAGTTTATACACAAAGGATATGAAGAATATTGAGGGTTCTGGTGATATCAAACAAAGAAATTTATGGCATAGTTCTTGGGGATGCAGCAGGGATTAGGGAGTCCCTTTGTTAGGATTAGAATTATATGGTAAAGGATTCACTCACAGCACAGGAATGGAAATATTACATCAGCAGTTTGAGAAATAGAGCTTTGCCCCCCTCCCAGACTGTTTTGTGATAGCAAAACTGTTGCATAGATGGCACATTATGCCAGTGCAAATGTCAAAATGGGGTTGTCATAGTAATGACAAGTACTGGCATGGTCAGAAGGGACTTGCTAACTATATACACCTATTTTGGGATTGAATGGGCCTTGAGAATATCACTACCTAATGATTCTGATTTTAAAAGTTGGCTGTTTGGTGTTGCTCCAATAATATAAGGCTTAGACAGAATGTTTTTAGTATGCTTAAGGATGATCAGGGCCTCTTTAAGCATTGGAAATGCTACCCACTAGAATGCATGCAAAGGTTTCATAAACTGTGCTATAATCTACAGATTTTGTCTGCTATAGATATGGTGAGATGGAAAGAATGTTGGTGTACCTTTTTATACAAAAGCCATATGGAACATAGGTGATGGCATAAAGTGCATTGGCTAGTATTTTGCTGACAAGCTATTTTTCATCTTCTTGTTAGTATGTTTACTGTGAAGACTGGTAGAGATGGGTGAAGGCTGCCAGCCTAGTCAAATATAATTTTATACATAATTCTATCATTTGTAAATATGAATGTGAATCACAGGCTTGTTGTCTTAAATGAAAATACTTCAAAGAGCTTAGGAATAGTACAAAAAAAGCCATACTGACAGACAAAAAGAACTACTACCTTCAATTACAACAAACCTCCAAAAATGAACCTAAAAAATTCTGGGCCAGTATAAATAATCTCTTATCCCCAAGCCAGTCTTTCACACCCAACCCTCAGGACTCTAATCCAGACAATCCCACACAAATTGCCAATGACTTCAATTCTTTCTTCACTAATACCATCCAAACTCTTGCTAGTCACCTATCTCCTGACACCTCTAAACTACTCTTACCTACCACAAATACTCCTCCTACTCTTCACTTACAACCTATAGCTACATCCTTTGTCTCATCTCTGCTCCAAAAACGTAAACCTACCACCCCGTCTGCAGACAAACTTCCTGCTGAATTCTTGCAAATTGGAGCCAAAGCCATTGCTTACCCTATTTCTATTCTAATAAATAGATCTATTAATGAAGGAATCTTCCCTTCTATCTGGAAGATATCTCACATTATCCCACTACACAAAGGGGGGAAATGTAATGACCTTTCAAACTATCGCCCAATAGCACTACTATCACCTCTAGCCAAAATTATGGAGAAATGTATCCACAAACAACTTCTTAACCACCTTCTCCAAAACAGTCTACTTGCTAACAGCCAGCATGGATTCAGACCTTCCCACAGTACTACCACTGTCTTACTCTCCTTTACCAACACCATCAACCACAACCGCAACAACAATTACCTATCATCTTCAGTCTTCATTGACTTATCTAAAGCCTTCGACATGGTTAATCATAAACTCCTCCTACACATACTAAAATCTCTCTCACTTGACAACCCTTCCTTAACTTGGTTCACATCTTATCTTGACAACCGTCAGCAGGCAGTACTCTGGAAGAATTCATTATCTAATCTCCTACCTATCTCTTTAGGCGTACCTCAAGGGTCTATCCTAGGCCCCCTCTTATTTTCAATCTTTATTAATGACCTCCAATCAGCTATCCCTAACACCACTTGCATACAATATGCAGATGATTCTACTATAATCTGCACTGCCACCTCTCAAAATGAACTTCAGTCTCTTACCCAAAAAGCCTTTTCTTCTGTTGAAAAATGGTTCTCTGATCGTTGCCTTCTCCTCAACCCCAAGAAAACCAAACTGTTACTGTTCCCACCTATACGTAAATGTACACCACTTAATTTCTCTCTCACATCCACTGATGGCACTCTCATTTCTCCTGACTCAACAACAAAATTACTAGGAATAACTGTTGACAACAATCTAAACTTTGACTCACACATCAACAACACTATAAAAGTAGTTAACAAAAAAATTAGTTCTCTCTACAGAATCAAACCCTTCCTTACACATGAAACAAGAACCATCTTAGCTAGATCTCACCTCATCTCTACTCTTCTATATGCCTCCCCCATCTATACTAATCTCTCCAAAAGCAACCTGAAGAAACTTGCTACATCCTACTATAATATTGCTAGATTCGCTACAGGATCCCAGTTTCGAACTCATCACTGCCTGAACCTAAGACAACTAGGTTGGCTTGAATTTACCAACAAATTAATACTTCAACAGCTCTTAATAGCTCACAAAATTCTACACCAACCAACTAAAATACCAATACTCTCTAACCTTGTTATACCTTACAAGAACATGAAACAGCTACGCTCCTCAAACAAACTACTGATTTATACTCCCAAACCTAATAACTCAGCAGGGGACTGCCTCTTTTCCAACTCTGTTGGAAAAATGTGGAACAAACTACCCTCTGATATCACATCTTTGTCTACACTCTCACTTTTTAAAAGACAACTAACTATCCATCTCAATAGTCAATGGCTTTGCCCCTGTACCAACCCAGATTAACTTTCCCTCTTACTCTGTCTCTTTTTCTTACCCTACACCCTCATAACTTTCCTTTTCTTAATATCTATGTAGTGAAATGTTATCTCATATACACAGTACTACCACGGTAAAAACAAAACAAAAAAATATATATATATTTTTTTATTATTATTTCTTTGTACAAATACATTAGGACATTTTTCTCCTTGTTTGCTACTATCATAGTTGTACATTGCATATATTGCCTAACTTTTTTTTTTTTAATTCTAATCTTGTATGGTCTATTCTGTATTAACAATGTAATATTCCATTGGAGCTTTTCTCCCTGGGCCTCTACTGAAAATGGACATATATCCAGTTAGACTAGCCCGGTCAACAAATGTAAAATAAATAAATAATAAATAAATAAATAAATAAAAATGCTTTTACAAAAATGAGGCAACAGTGATCTTTACTGACCCAGTAAAAGCATGTTGTGACCCTTTGATCTAAAGCCGGCTCTGGCCAGGCTAGATGAAGGCTTCCTGCCTATTGTTTTAAGGCTAAAGTTAATGACCAGAATTTACATGTGGAATGTCCTTTATTCCTCTAAGTGTAAAAGAATGTAAATGCAGTTTCTGTGAGCCTGGGAACACCAGGAAAATGTGAAATGATGTAATGTTTTATCAGAACTGCAGTTTCAATTTAAACAGAGAGAACCAGAAGGCATTAAGCATGTTTGTCTGAACATCCAACTCAGTAATCTGCCTGTTGTCTTAAGTAAGTTATCTTAGACTTGTATTTTCTTTTAGATTAGCTAGGAACTATGACGATTAGACTAAGTGTTTTTCTGTGATGTCAGAACTGTACTACTGATTTATTTAAGTATTTCTGTGTGTTCTCTGAACTCTTGACTAGCACTATCTGTGTAGTAGAAAGTATTGTATTGTGGTTTTAATTATGTATTATTAAATATTTTAAAGCCTTTTAACTGTGGCTGGTTTGTGTAGAGATAAGTTAAGCTCTAGAGTACATTGCATGTATATAAGGATCCTGTACCAAGTCACTCTAATAAGCCTTGAGACTGTTTAGTCACATCTACCCATTTGGATAATAATACTACACAGTAATAATTGGACACCCTTTTAAGGGCCTTTGAGTAGCTGATAAATTTTAACTGGGTGGTGGCAAGTGATACTACCGTATAGTCTGGGTAAAAGGGGCACAGCTGGAGAACCTGTGCCAGCCTTCCCCAGGAGTATCTTGTGTGGTTGTATAAACTCTTATCGCAAAGTGTGTGTGTGTCAGCTCCATGGCAGGGACATAAAGCACTGGTTGGACAGAGAGGGTGCTGGAGATTTTAGCTTGCCTAGCTAGGCTGAGATCTGGACCCTATAGCTGTGCCAGTGGGGAGTCTTATTCGGGACTTGGGGAGCAAGGGAGCGACCAGCCCCGGACTGACTGTGATCTCTGTGTGCTCTTAAGGGAAATTGCACTTTACTGTGTGTATTTGTTATCCTTTCCTCCTATATGAGACATCTTCTCTGGTGTTAGTGGTCAGGACTGAGGCTCCTTGATTGCTGGGCCAGGGCATGGGTGTCACATATTAATTGGTGGCAGTGGTTGGGATATCCTCACAATTGTTTGGCAGTGGTGGGATAGCCACATCAAATATTAATTAGTTAGCAAATACTAATTGGCTTGTAGTGGTGTGGGTAGAATGAATCCTGTAGTTTGTGTACAGTGAGCTTTGAATGTGTTTTGTACTCTAAAACAGCCATGCAGTGAATACACAGAGTTCAGATCACAATTGTTTTATTTCTTTTGTTAGCTTAGTTAGTCAGGGTGAGCAGGCAGCATGTCAGCAGAGGAGTATGGAAAGCTGACAAGGAGCCAGCTGGTGGAGATGTGCCAGGCTAGGTGACTGTTGCATGGAAACCTGATTGCAGCCTTGGTTACACCTGCATCAGAAAACAGCAACCAGGAGGACAATCAGACTGGCAGTGGAGATATAATTCCCTCAGAGAATGGACAGCTCAACCATTCTGCAGTGGACTTAAAAATCCAGCTGGAGCTAAAGAGACTTGAGTTGGAGGCCAGGCGTGTGGAATTAGAAGGAAATGAGAGACTGTGATATTTGCAGGCTCGGGAGAATGAGAAACGGTTATGTCTGCAAGCTGAGGAACAAGAGAGGCAGGATGAGAAGGAGATGCTAACTCTTTGCCAGAGTCATGGAGGTAATGGGGAACGAAGTAACTGGACCCCAGAAGCACAAAAGGTCAGTAAATTTCTTCCGCAGTTTAAAGAGGGGGATAATTTTGATAGTTTCATTCATATGTTTGAGAGGGTATGTAAACAGTATGAAGTTGACCAAGGGCTCGGGGTGCAGTTCCTGATCCCCTTACACCATGGTAAAGCTGTAACTGTTTTATCTAAAATGCCTGATGTTGCATGTTTTGATTATACTGCTGTAAAAAATTGTCTTTTAGAATTGTTTAAGCTAACAACTGAAACGTATAGGAAAAAGTTTTGTTAGCATAGACGCAAGGCAGATGAAAGTGTGTGAATATATTGCTGAATTGAGCACTTATTTCCATAGGTGGGTGAGTGGATGTCAGGCCACCACTTTTGAAGGGCTGGCAGACCTTTTGGTGAGGGAACACCCCCTTAGCACTTTGCCTGAGGACATGAGGATCTGGTTAGTTGATAGACAATGTGCTACTTCAGATGAGTTGGGGAAGAAGGGAGACCTATACCTGGCAAGCAGGGCAGCCCTGCACCAAAAAGGGACCCCCAGTACTGCTCATGGGGCTAAAGGAACCCATGGTGGGCAGCACAGACTTCCCCAACATAATCTGCCAGTAGCAGGGGAAGCCACTTGTCTAGGTACACATCCAGGAGCTAGGGTTAAATGTTTTGAATGCAACCAGTGGGGCCATGTGGCATACAGGTGTCCACAGAGGCAAAGGTGGGGAATAAAAGGTGAGAGAGCCAGTAAGTGGGAAAGACAAAATACCAGTAGTAGGTTGTCAAACTACCATCCTGCAGATGTCCTGATAGGGAAGGATTTGGATGAGGCAGTACCATGTGCTTATACAGTTACACACAGTCAGGCTAGGAGACAAGCATGTGGGTCTGGTAGCCTGAGGGAGACCCAGACAGACTGCATACATGCAGCCAGGACTGGTGAGGTGGTTACTTCAGGGAGGGAGCTACTCTTTAGCTCTGAAACTGAATGTGAGCCACAGCTGATTGTGGGTACTGATGGTCCCTTGGACAGAGTGACTGCAAAGGTAGAGGTGAGTAGCAGGACCCAGGCTGACAGTGAGACACCACTGTCAGAGGATGACAGACGTCCTGTGGAAGGGGAGCTGGGAAGGGTTACAAGGAGAGAGTTGAGACAGGCTCAGTTCTCAGACCCTAAATTGCAAGGCCTGAGGCGGGTAGCTAGGGAGGTACCTGATTCTCAAGAAAAGGGGGAATCTGTATACTGGGACAAAGGGTTACTATACAGAGAGTGGACTCCTGAGGGAGGGCTAGAAGGTGAGAGAGTCCAGCAGTTGGTAGTGCCTAGAGCCTACAATCTGGCACTTCTAGCCATAGCCCATGATATTCCCTTTGCAGGTCATATGGGCATAAAACGTACAAAGAGGTGTATTATGCAGAACATCTATTGGCCTGGAATTTCCAGAGATGTAACAGGGTACTGCAGGACCTGTGAGCAGTGCCAAAAGGTAGGCAAGGCAGGAAACAAGGTGAGAGCTCCTTTGATGCCTTTGCCTGTGATTGAGGATCCATTTCAGGGGGTAGCTATGGATATTGTGGGTCCTCTGAGTACCCCAAGTTCCACAGGGAAAAGGTATATCCTAGTGGTAGTGGATTATGCTACACGATACCCTGAGACAGTGGCTTTGTCCTCCACTGAGGCAGAGAAGGTGGCAAATGCTTTGTTAGAGGTTTTCAGCAGGGTAGGTTTCCCAAAAGAAATACTGACTGACAGAGATGCCAATTTCACATCAGACCTGCTGGCTTGTCTGTGGAAGTCCTGTGGGGTGAAGCACATGAATACCACCTCCTACCATCCCCAGACTAATGGTTTTGTTGAGAGGTTGAACTCTACAATCAAGTACATGCTACGGGCATTTGCAGATCAGTTTAAGAGGGAGTGGGACAAATATTTGCCTCATCAGTTGTTTGCTTACAGAGAAGTTCCCCAGGAATCCATTTGTTTTTTACCCTTTGAGTTGCTGTATGGGCATAGGGTGAGGGGACCTCTAGATTTAATTTGAGATGAGTGGGAAGGTGAGTGCGAGCCTCACAGGGAGTCTGTTGTGACATACATCCTAAATCTCAGGGCAAAGCTCAGGGAACTCATGAGCTTGGCACAGGAGAACCTGGCAGAAGCCCAACAACACAAAAAGGTGTGGTATGACAAGAATGCTCGAGTTAGAGAGTATGCTGTGGGGCAGCAGGTAATGGTTCTCATTCCTGTCAGACACAATAAGCTGCAAGCAGCTTGGGAGGGACCCTACAAGGTGGTAAGAAAAGTAAGTGGTGTTAACTACATGGTGGAACTGCTAGGCAGATGGCAGGGGCACAAATTGTACCATGTTAACATGAAATCTTACTATGATAGGAAGGCCCTTGTGCTAAGCATTTGCAGTGGATTGCAGGAAGAGTCTGAGGGAGATCTGGGTACTGATCTCCTCAGTGAGGCTTGGGCTGACACCTCAGTGGAAGGGGTAGCAATGTCCCAGCAGCTATTTCCTACCTAGGTTCGAGAAATCCAAGCAGTGTTGCGGGAATTTGGGGACATGTTCACTGGGAAACCAGGGTGCACCCACCTACTGCAGCACCAGGTGGATACAGGACTCCAAAGGCCTATTAGGCAGGCCCCTTATAGGGTGCCTGAGAGAGTCAGACAGACCCTGAGGGAGGAGGTACAGGAGATGTTGGAACTAGGGGTGATTCAAGAGTCCAACAGTCCCTGGGCCTTCCCAGTGGTGCTGGTTCCAAAGAAGGATGGCAGCACCAGGTTCTGTGTGGACTACCGGAAATTAAATAGTCACACAGAGTCGGATGCTTACCCCATGCCTAGGACAGATGAGGCCCTAGAGCAGCTGGGTGGGGCTAAGTATCTTACAACCATTGATCTTACCAAGGGTTACTGGCAGGTGCCCTTGACTCCCAGTGCTAGAGAGAAGTCAGCTTTTGTGACTCCTTTTGGCTTGTATGAGTTGACAAAGATGCCCTTTGGGATGAAGAATGCCCCAGCGACTTTCCAGAGGCTGGTAGATAATATCCTAGCAGGAGCAGGAGGGTTTGCCCTTCTTACCTAGATGATATTGCCATCTACAGCCATTCCTGGCCACAGCACCTTCAGCATGTCAGGGAGGTACTGGGCAGACTACAGAGGGCAGGGTTGACCATTAAGTAGAGCAAATGTCAGGTGGGTATGGCAGAGGTCTCCTACCAAGGACATAGAGTGAGGAGTGGTAAGATAAGGCCAGAACCTGCCAAAGTGGAAGCCATTCAGGCATGGCCTGCACCTGTTTCTAAAAATCAGGTGAGGGCATTTTTAGGGGCAGCAGGGTACTACAGAAAGTTTGTCCCCAGCTATAGTACCATAGCTGCTCCCCTCACAGACCTGAGAAAGAAGAACAGGCCAGATAAGGTAGTGTGAACCCCAGCATGTGAGCAGGTATTCCAGAAGCTTAAAGAAGCCTTGGGAGGACCCGCTGTGTTAGCCAGTCCAGATTACAGCAAAGAATTTGTTGTGCAGGTGGATGCTTCTAACCATGGGGTGGGGACTGTACTTAGCCAGATTTCTTCAGAGGGGGAAGGGCACCCAGTGGCTTATCTCGGTCATGGGCTCCAACCCAGGGAGGAATGCTGTGCAGCTGTAGAAGGGGGGTGTCTGGCCATGGTGTGGGCATTGCAGAAACTTCAGCCTTATCTGTATGGAAGGAAATTCACTGTTATGACAGGTCACAACCCCCTAAGAAGGTTAAACAGAGCCAGCCAGCAAAATGCCAAGTTGCTAAGATGGACCATAGGGTTGCAAGCATATGATATGTCAGTGCAGCACCACAGTGGAAGTAGCAATGCCAATGCAGATGGGCTCTCAAGACAGGGAATGGGGTAGGTACACTCAGACAGACCTAAACCTCTCAAGCGGCATTTCTCAAGGGTCACTTAAAAAACTAGATTGAGTTCTCCGGGGGGGGGGGTATGTGAAGACTGGTAGAGATGGGTGAAGGTTTCCAGCCTAGTCAAATAGAATTTTATACATAATTCTATCATTTGTAAATATGAATGTGAATCACAGGCTTGTTGTCTTAAATGAAAAAAATGCTGTTACAAAAATGTGGCAACAGTGCTCTCTACTGACCCAGTAAAAGTATGTTGTGACCGTTTGATCTAAAGCCGGCTCCAGACAGGCTAGATGAAGGCTTCCTGTCTATTGTTTTAAGGCTAAAGTTTAGGCTCAGAATTTACATGTGGAATGTCCTTTATTGCTCTAAGTGTAAAAGAATGTAAATGCAGTTTCTGTGAGCATGGGAACACCAGGAATGTGTGAAATGATGTAATGTTTTAAAAGAACTGCAGTTTCAATTTAAACAGAAAGAACCAGAAGGTATTAAGCATTTTTGTCTGAACGTCCAACTCAGCACTCTGTCTGTTGTCTTAAGTAAGTTATCTTAGACTTGTGTTTTCTTTTAGATTAGCTAGGAACTATAAAGATTAGACTAAGTGTTTTTCTGTGATGTCAGAACTGTACTACTGATTTATTTAAGTATTTCTGTGTGATCTCTGAACTCTTGATTAGCACTGTCTGTGTAGTAGAAAGTATTGTCTTGTGGTTTTATTTATTTATTATTAAATATTTTAAAACCTTTTAATTGTGGCTGGTTTGTGTAGAGATAAGTTAAGCTCTAGAGTACATTGCATGTATATAAGGACCCTGTATCAAGTCACTCTAAGAAGCCTTGAGACTGTTTAGTCACATATTTCAATTGGATAATAATATTGCACAGTAATAATTGGACACCCTTTTAAGGGCCTTTGAGTAGCTGATAAATATTAGCTGGGTGGTGGCAAGTGGTACAACCTTATAGTCTGGGTAAAACGAACACAGCTGGAGAACCTGTGCCAGCCTTCCCCAGGAGTGTCTGTGTGGTTGTATAAAATCTTATCACAAAATGTGCGTGTGTTTCAGCTACTTGGGCAGGGACATGAAGCACTGGTTGGGCAGGGAGGGTGCTGGAGATTTTAGCTTGCCCATCTAGGCTGAGATCTGGACCCTATAGTTGTGCCAGTGGGGAGTCTTATTGGGGACCTGGGGAGCAAGGGAGCGACCAGCCCTGGACTGACTGTGATGTCTGTGTGCTCTCAAGGGAAATTGCACTTTAATGTGTGCATTTGTTATCCGTTCCTCCTATATGAGATGCCCTCTCTGGTGTTAGTGGTGAGGATTGAGGCTCCTTGATTGCTGGGCCAGGGCACGGGCGTCATATTTACAATGTTTTGTTATGTCTTATTATGCATTTTTATAACCTTGTTATCAGGGACAGATTTGTTCTTAATATTCTGTATTAGGATGTTCTAGTATAATTATCGTTGGGATTAGTTATTGACTGTCCTTTATCACAGGAGTGTTTACTATGCTTTGTACTGAACTTGAATTCAATTACTTGTCTGGATAATTTTGCAATAAAGTTTGTTTAAAAAAATGTATGGAGTCATGGGCAGGAGCACAGACTCTACGTGGTGCCTATCTGGGGACGAAATATTTAGACTAAACACTTTAGGTTTCTATTGTGGTGCACAGTATCCTTCAGATAACAGAACACAGGCCGCAGCCTGGTCACCATAGTCTGGCACTAAATTATATGCTGAAAGTTCAGCAGTGTGCCCAAGAAACAAATGGTGCTTTAAAATGACCAACCTCTGCATTAATGTCTGTACATGTATCATCATGAAGCCTGGGAAACAGAATATAATTTAGGACTACAAAATAAACTTTCACATAACATCTCGCTTAAAGGTTTAGGAACATTTCAAAGTTTTTCCATATTAATCATCTATCATAGTCAGAAAAGCTTACCCTGTACCCAATTTAATTCTAAAAGCCACTTCTGATTACTTCAGGGTGATATTCAAAGTATCTCAAGACAGCATAAAAAAGCCTTTATGGGGTGAGAGTAAAAAGAGAATGTGTTTTTATGTTTGCCAGTGTGAGTCTGTTCAAAGCAACGATGTTATATAAAATAAAACTAGGCCACACAGTCACCAGCTGGCAAACAAAGCCAAATTCTAATTCTGTTTACATTCACCCAGCAAAGCAATAAAGGAGAAATACTGAGCAGCAATGCATACACACTGATCTGGCCCCCTTTCTTAAATAAAACAATGCATGCAAAAACCTTTGTCAAACTCAAATAAATCATCTGTAACAATATGAAAAGCCTATATGGACTAAAGATAAAAAACAACATGTGTTTTTATGTTTGCCAATGTGTAACTGTGTAACCTAGCCACATTTAACAGAAAGCAGTTATTTGAAAAATTGCTTTCTGTAAAGAATCACTTGGTCATACTATCACAAACTGACAAATATAAATGTACATTCTTAGTTTTGTTAGTCTCACCCCATAAAACAATTAAGGGGAACATTCAGCAGAAGACATTCACAATAACTGCCCTATTGATCAGTAACTTATATGTGTTGCTGTGAATCATCAGTTCTAACTTGCCAGCACAGCCTGCATAGATGTCCTGCTTATTCAGTTCTAACTCCAAGATGAAGTTTTTTTTTTACACAGAACAAAAGAATGTCCTCATCATCTCCCCCACACTTGAGATTCCTACCAGTCTTCATGAAAGCAAGTTGTACATAGATCAGCCCCCCCCCCAAAAAAAAAAAGATCTCATCCTTTGAAGTCACCCCATGAAACTAAAAGAACATGGGTATAAACTGCAGGTAGAGCTCTTATATTTACCAACTTCATCACACACAAACTTACTGCCAGTTAAAGTAGTAGTCGTTGGCAACAAAAAAGAAATAACCAATAGTTTGAGTCTCTTTTTAGAACAGTGCTCACAAATCTTTGCTGCCTGTATGTAAGCTTCCATTAGATCAAAACCCTGTACCAGTAACTTCAGCAAAGAACTCGTCATTCTTGTGATAGGTTCTACATCTTCTCTATTAACTGGTCCATGGTTTGACTGTCTGTCGCTAGCAACTATCTTGGTGTCACAAGGCATAAACTACTGAACAGCTCTCTGTAGTGCCCTTGTCTCACTACAAAAAAAAAAAAAAAAAAAAAACACAACCAAACAAAGTTCACTGCAGAACTTTTTTCTGAATCTACCACTGGGATGCAAAATCTCTAGTGTGTCAGAACTGGTCCAAGTTGTCATTCCCTCATTCATTGGGTTTGCTAAACTATGAGAGAACTGCAACTGGAGCCATGAACAGTAAACACAGAACACAAAGTTTGTTCCAATTGAAACATGAAAAGTTCTACTTAATTTGGTGCAAGTGAGACTTCTGATATGATGACTACTGAGAAGCATTAGTAATGGTGTTGAGCAAGCAAATGTTTCTTTACTGCCTTGCAGATATCTGACACTTTCTTTTCTACTGAATGGCACCTTCCTGATGTGGTCTTGGTGAGCTGAGGTTGTAGCGGTTGCATAATGCTGTAACTCAGTGTTTATAATGGCCACTGTGTTTTTCCCAATGGTCAGCCTATTGTAAGTACAATATGTTTGCACTGCCACTGCTTCGACTTTGAAACTGAGAACTTGTCAAGTATTGGTGTGTTTGCAGCTTCATACTGCCATTACTAGCAGCATTTGCCTTGTTTGGGTAGTTGTAGAGTGTGTCACTTCTCAAATGAGTCAAATTTGCTGCAGCACAAATATTTTAATCATCTCCTCAGCATTTTGTTCTCATCAAAGTGTACCTTTCTAAGAAAAATCACATGAGTAGCTGTGTATAATCTTAGGCACACTTTATTAGTGGAATGCTGAACTTGTGTGTGCAAACACATTATATGCCACATTCTGAGTCTGGCTTGCTTTAACAAATGCCTGAAACTGCTACACAGCCAAATTGAGGAGCTCAGTATGTCACTGATGCACATTTATGCACTTTCCTTCCACGCTTACTTTCTTCACTGTCATTTGCAAGTACTTTGAAAAGGAAGATACCTACCACTGACATTTTTAATAGGCCACTGGCAACTATTGATTCTGACTGGATTCTGTTTTTAGTCCCATCTGTGCCATTTTATTTATTCAATGTTTCATGCATGCCACCACATCAGGCTCCAATGCAAAGCTAGTATGTACACTAAACTTTCATGGTGTAGAGCTCAAAACCCTAAGTTGCCTCTTTCTTGTAAGTAATCCTAGTTAGTCTGTCAAATAAATTTTAGTTTTGTCTGACATAATTTCTTGCAGTAAATCTGCACTGTCTTGAGTTCTATGTGATTCTGGCCTCTAAGTAGTCCAAGTTTCTTTCCTTCAGATGGAGTTCAATATTATCCTTCCCAGTAATGTCAAACGTACAGGTCGGATTTTTCAAGCCTCTGTTTTGCTGCCAGTTTTGTGAGATCACATAACCCCTCTTCCTGCCTTCAGGAACCTAACTCTTCTGCAATTCATTTAGAAGAGTGTTTATAGGTGCTTATAGTGATCCACGCAGTATAGAAAGAATTGGAGAGCATACCTACCCTCCCATGTCCAAACTGCTTTTTCCTCTTAGCCTTTGTTTCTGTGAAACTATGTCCCTTTGTTTATGAACATGTATTTTTACTCTTTCTGATTTGCATACATTATTGCATACAATGACTTGTTGCTTCTGTGACAACTTTTAGTATCTCTCCATTGATCTTCCCTACCACTTTCATGTATGTTTGCTAAAGCTTTTAGGAAGCTTTTGTGAAGCATTGTCCTATTTTTCAAAGTCTGCCCTTGCAAAATCAAGAAACCTTACATTTAATTTTTTTTTAATTTACTGGGAAAGTCCGACTGAGATAAAGCCCATTTTCAGTGGAGGCCCAGGAAGAAATGATCCAGATGCATGTCTTTGGGATGTGGGAGAAAACTGGAACACCTGGAAGAAACCCATGTAAACACAGGGCATACAGGCAGACTTCGCACAGAAGGCACCCAGCTGAGAATTGAACAGGAGAACCTCTTGCTGTGAGGCGACAATGTTAACCGCTGCACCACTGCACTGCCACTAGCTTGATTACTCTGAGTTTTAAGTGAATTGTGAACAATACTATTGGGTGATCACTTCACAAAACTGGCTACCTATTTCCAGCACTTGCACTTTTCTTTAATCCTGATTTAAAGACTCCATATCCAAGAATGCCTCCCTTCCCTAGGTCTGTCTCTGAATGTCTCTCTGTCTTTCTCCACCCCCTACCTCAAATGGGTTTTAACATTACCTGTTTCATGCTTTCTGATTAAAGGCATCATGAATAATCCCACTGTTAGATGTTGTTGCAGTCAAGGCTCTCCACTTAACATTTAGCATATTGGGATCCCCAGTCAGCAATACTTGTACTTTGCCAAACCAAGAGTGCATTATTTTGCATTCTTTGCCCTTCTGTCTCACTATAGAGGAGGGTCTATAAATACCCCTACACAGATTGCTAGTAGCATTGTGAACACTTCTGTTTTTCTGCCCTTGGTGGTTATTTACTTACTGCATTTCACAGAATCATTTCTTTATTTAGAAGGCAGGGAGAAGGTAGGGTTAGGGGTGCCTGGGGTGCACAGTCCTGTAATAGATTCCCTGGCAAAGATAAGAGACCAGGAGGGATATAAGTGCAGACATCAGCTAGGTAAATATATAACAAGAGAAGGAGAATAAGGTTAGACAGTAACAGTGAGTGTGGGCATGGTTGCATTCGAGACCAGAGGAAAGTCAGATAAAAAATGTGAGAAACAACTGACTGGGTCCATCCTAAGAGATAGGGAGAAAAACAGTTAAGGACAGTACCTGAAATTCCACAGTTTGTCTGAAGATGTTCCAAAAAGATGCCATGTTCAACTATATAAAATCCTTTAGGAGACATCAAAAAGAACCAAGACCAAAGAGTAACACTGATCTCTGTCCATCAGAAGATTATTAACTACCCTAGTAAGGGTAGCCTTATTGCTAGACCTAGTTTGAAAATAACAGCATATAAGCATTGTGAAGATACTGATGAAAGAAATGCAGCAACAGCATCATTATTCTCAGTTCTGACTATACTGAAGTTGCTAATCATTCTGGCAGACTTTCTGACAGAACTTTTGGTGCTGATTATTTCAAAATGTCCACCCAAATCCTGATTAATTCTACCTGGTGGTAAACTACAACTGCCGTGAGCCCAGCATATTTGCAAATGGGTCAGTCCTGCATCCTCCAGAACATCTCACAGAAAAGTATTACATAATCAACTTTCTTCTGCCAGCTGTAATGTACAGTTCATCCACTGGTGGAATGTCTCCTCCCATGTAGCATAAACTAGACTAAGCTTCTAACAGAATGTCCAGACTTGCTGCTCACCACTAGGCTAGAATTGTCACACAATTGCCTGTCACCGAGGAGTATTCACCTGGGTAGAATTCAGCCGCATCAATCTGTAATTTGTTATATTCACAAGGTACCATCCTTGTCCAAGTGCTCTTGCTTATCTACCCCAATTACCTGGTGGCAACTCCCCTGTGAACTTAGGCAGTTAGATTTTTATTTTGTTTTATTTATTTTATGCCTTGCTGGCACTCCCAAAACAAAAATCAGTACAGTACTTCAAGATTCACAGTAGCTACTGGCAATCTCAGGAATAAACTTCAACGCAATCCTAAGTAATGTATTAAAGGACTACCTTCAGAACCTCATTAAAAACTACCTGTTATGTAACTGGCTGTGTAACTGTGGCACTGCTTAGTCCGTGCAGCCTTGTCCAAACGTAAGTCTTCTTTTCCTTTTATTTCTAAATCTGCAGTGTTATTCTTCCTTCTCAGTACTACACTTCAGCTCTTCATTACTGTTGTTATTTTACAGTTTTTACAATTCGCCAGTACACTTCGTTTTTTTCTATAATGTGTGTGCGTAATGTAATTAAGTAATGCATCCTTATCGGATTTCCTATGAGAACTACAGTGTATAATTTGAGATGTTATTTTTTCTATTTAAATACTTCATCATTTGTTCCAATATTTGAAGGACATACTGTTGTCTCATTTATTGCCTGCAATGTAATTGCATTTTATTTACCGTTGTATGTAATGAAGTCTTTTAAATCAGTGATTGCATTACAAATGTATATGTTATCATCATATATTAAGTTACCTTTTCATTTATGGTACTTCTTCATTTATCCTTTACATTGCACATTTGTATTGTATTATCATTGTGGGATACATGTGCAAAATTTTTCCTAGAACTTATTTACATTTTTTCACCAGAAATGTCCATCTGGGCATGGAATCCCTTTTCAGGAAAGGTCCAAGAGAAAAACTCCAGAGTTACAATAATACATGAAACACAGTAATAAAAAATGAAACATTAAGTAATACATGAAGCCAAATCATACAGACATGCATATGTATATACAAATATTTTAATCACGAGCAATAATGTCCTTCTAGCCTGCCAATATACCAAAATAGTTGTTCCGTAATAAATGTCTGTTCTTAAAATATCTAAACTAGTACTTGCTTTAATGTAATTTGGTAGTCTATGCCATACATCAGCTACTCTCTCAGAGAGCCAATTAGTACACTTCTCATTCTTATAGAATCTTCTACAGAGGTTGTCTCGTGATTCTCTAATACCTTTTGATAACCCCAGACATTCCCAGAGGTAGTTGTAAATAAGTGTCCTATATACCTAAATAAGGTCTCCTCTTAAATATATATATGAGACACTGCACAAGTTCAGATATTTTAGTATTTAAGAATAACTTAAATTTTCAAATCCACAGATGCCCTTGGTTTATTTCCATTGTACTGTTTCCAGTTTACTCATGCTTGCTTTCTTATAAGGGTTCCATATTGTTATTCCATACTCAAGTTTGGGTCTAATGTAATTAACAAACAAAGACTTCATCATTTCTGATTTCCTAGACTTTATAAAACATTTTATACAACCTATAGGTCTATAACTATCATTACCCAAAAGGTTTATATGATTAGAAAAACTCAAAGCTGGATCCATCCATATACCCAGGTCCTAAAATAAATCTACAGTTTCAGTTACTATGTGCTGCATTAAGCATTCACCTTTCAATTTATGTCTCCCAAATCTCATATGCTTAGTTTTTTATGTGTTTGTCAGCATATTATTATCCTGTTGCCAAATGGTCAATTTAGTCAAGTTCTTTTGCAGACATACCCTATCTATGACATATGTAATCACTTTACCCATTTTCAAGTCACCTGCATACAGACTGTAGAACAACTCAGAAGAAAAAAGATAGATTTGGAAAATACGATCTAAACAAGCATGGTGCTAGGATAGAGCCCTGTGGGACACATTGATTATAACCTCTAATTTTACCTGTCCAGTTGCTGCATGATACTTGCCATGTCCTATTTGTAAGCCATGCAGCTATCTGTCTTATCAAGAATATATCAATATCTATCTAGTTGCTTTAATTTATTGATCAGTCTTTTGTGTATGAACCTATCAAATACTAAAGTTAAATCTATATAAATTATATCACAGCACAATTTTTCATTCATAGCTGTTATTTTTATAGATCATAATTTTTACAGGTGGTAATGGATCTATTTTCGTCATATGCATCCTGATATATGGTTTCAAGTTCCAGCCTTTACATTTCTGGAAATAATTTATCCAATATGACTTTTTGCATTATTTTTCCACAACATGAAATTAAACTTATGGCTCTGTACAACTGGATTTGTTCTACTTCTCATTCCATTAAGGACAGGTTTAACAAGTGCTCATCCCAGTCATGAGAAATCTCTCCTTATTTATATGACATAGTGAATAACAGACATAATGGTACTGTAAGTTCATGCCAAAGTGTTCTCAGGTCATTATTATTAATTTTGTCTACTCTCTGTCCTTTGTTTGAATCCAGTTTGCATAGTTCTATTTCAATATAACCTAATTTCATTTCAGTATCTGAGATTACCTAACCTTTATAACCCCATGATCACTGCACAATAGTGGTAGTAAAACTTGACAAGAAGTAACAGCAATTTCTTTAAGAACACAAACAATGTTTAGTGCATTCCATTCCCTGGTAAGCTTATTTACAATCTCAAGCAATCGTTCCTGAACTTAAGTTGTAAATACTTTTTTTACTAATGTTGTTGAATCAATATTATTCTAGTCTTTTCTGGTATATATAAGTCCCCAGCCACTATTATTCTTCCCTCCTGTGTTTCATGCAAGAAATATATGAATTCTTCTATGTCATTAGCACTTGACTTTGGTGGTTTATACACTCCAACAATTGTTGTATGCTCCAGGGTTGTTTTTATTGACACAGTTACAGAATCTACAGTACTGGTGTTACTATTGAACATGTAATAATCACAGGTCTCATAGCAATCATTAATCCCTATCATAACACCTCCACCTGATTTTTGTTGGAATGTCTGTTACAATAAAAACATTTATACTCACACAGAACTGGTTTCCAGTCATTGTTCTTTAACCATGTTTCACAAACAATAATAACATCAATCTTACAGGAACATAGCAATTTTCCAGTAAGAAAGCTTTATTTTTAATGTTGTTAGCATCAACAACCATCAGAGATACATCAACTGTTGCTATCAGTGAACTGGTAAATTTTTGACCTGGCAAAAATCCTGCCTTGTGTTTGTCAAATACTGAGAAATATCTGTGGCAAAAATTCTCTTCCCTGATCTTGAAATGTGCACACCATCCTGTCTAAATACACTTGTGCCCAAAATTAGGGCCAGATCCTCAACATATTTCCATTTTTAAAACAGGCCATTTTGTTCAGGTAGGTATTTACCCAAAAAATCTTTTAATTCGGGGTGTTTAACTGACAATGACTGGATAGATTATAAGTGATGAAAATAAAAGAAACACCACTGAGGAATGAACAGCTATCAAAAATAAGTATAAAACATAAAAAATGGTTTCAGTAAATAAAATCCAGTAAAATGTACAAACTCAGAACATGATTAAGATATGACTTTAATAGACGTATGAACAAGTACACGCTTTCATATACAAGACGCTTCTTCAGACTAAATTCAACCATAAAAAATCAGTCACATTTAAATATACTCAATTAAACATGATATCCAATCAGAAAACAGAATTTCCCATGAAATCATAACTTTTGATAGAATCAACAAAGCAATCAAAACATATTCACAATTTGCAGATCAGCATAAAAATGTAATATAAATAAAAATATAAAGCATAAACATATATTAAAAATAAACACTTACTAAATAATTCCTAAACAGACCCAGAAATGTACTAATTGTTTTATATATATCTATATGTATACATTGGATATCAAGGCATTATATACTAATATCCCCCACTGGGCTGGGTTACAGGCAGTTGAGTTTTGGTTAAACAGAGTCAATTTATACAGCCCTGGGTTTAACACATTTTTACTGTGCTTAACTGAGCATGTGTTAACCAAAAACATCTTCTAGTTAATGGTAACTGTTGTTTGGAAATTAAAAGGTATGGCTATGAGGGCATCCTGACCTGACCTTTTTATGGGATATATAGAGGAATATCTAATATATGATAACAGTCACAATATTTATATATCTGAGATTAAAATATGGAGACATTACTTGGATGACTGCTGGTTAATATGGAAATCAGATGTGATGTATTTGAATGAGTTCATATATTATTTGAATGACAGTAAATGGGGTTTACAGTTTACAGTCAACTATAATTTGTATGAAATTTCATTTTTGGATGTTAAGATTATTAAAACTGCGGATGGTACACTTGAAACTTCTCTATTTAGGAAGGAATTTAGTTACAATTCTTTATTTGAAGCTAGTAGTTGCCATCCTTCTTATATTATGAACAAAATTTCTAACTCTCAGTTTTTTAAGGTTAGAAGGATTTGTTCAGCCAATGATGAGTTGCATAAACAAAGTGAGTAATTAACAGAAAATGTTAGTGTAAGGGGATATAAACCAAGTATAATACAGCAAGCCCATGACTATGCCTATTCTGCTGATAGGAATAAACTGTTAACATACAATGTTCAGAAAAAGTGTGATATATCGGTTTGCATGGTCACTAGTTTCGGGAGTAATACCAGATTATTTTGTGAATTGGTACATTAGCATTGGGGGACACTCATGTTAGACAATAAGTTGGCACAGATGTTACCACAAAGATGTAAATTCACCTATTGGAGGGTAAAATCATAGGAAATAATTTGAATCATTTTAAAAGGAACACCTTTAAGGGTAGCAGTAAACAATTGTCCATGGAAGGTAAGTCATTGGTTGTGTGTTCCCCTTGTGGAAGTTGTTCAGCTTCTAAATCTGTGGTTAAAACTAAAGAATTTTCATCTGCTGATTCTCCTTGTGTTTTTGATATCCGTTGCTTTGCCAATTGTGTTTCAGAATGGGTAATATATTTGGTAGAATGTTCTTGTAAGGCATTTTATGTGGGACAAACTTTGTGTCAATTTAAGTCTCGAATATATGAACATTTGAGTGATGTGAGAAATAAACGTATGTCCCATGCCTTGTATAAACATGTAATTTCACATTCTACACCTGAATATAGGTTTACTGTAATTGATCGCATATGTATAAGCAGTTGTAATAAAATGGGATGGCATAGTTTGTTAGATAAAAAAGAACAAAATTGTATAATTTTAAACTGGGGGCATTGTTTTATCCTGGCTTAAATGAGATATAGTAATTGTTTTATTGGAGAGGATTTATGTATAAAAGGATGATGGGGGGAATGTGTATGTTATGTAACCAGCACTGAAGAAGGCTTTGCCGAAACCGGTATGCTAGTTTTTCACTTGTTGCAATATTTATTTCAATAAATGATTTGTGCAGTGCTGTTTGTACTGGCCGTTGTTTTTCTTATTGTGTTTTACAATATTGGCCATGCACAGTTCTCATACTTGTGTGCTGCTTGGTTTGTGAGGTATCCATAAATCTAAAGAAACAAGATTCCTATTGGTCTCAAAATACTCAAGCACCATTGATGCAGCTGAGGACTGATTCCCTGAAGCAGCAGGCCCATGCAAGTTGGCAAATGAAGAAAGACATCTATGTGATCATTGGACCTGGCCGGGGAAAATGCATGGGGATGGGAAACATCTACACACTGAAGGGGTACTTGGTTTTTATATATATATATATATATATATATATATATATATATATATATATATATATATATATATATATATTGGACAATATGTTTTTATTTCAGTTCATGACATGCATGCTTTGATTTTTTTCTCAATAAAGAACAATGTATAGTATCAGTTCTGTGAGCACAATTCATTTTAATGCCTTTTGGGCAAAATATTGCAAAGTTCAGGATACACAGCTATAAAAGCACTTTATATCCATACCTCTTACTAAATTGGAGGTTATCACAATAGCCATACAGTTAATGCATGAGTTTGTTATGTGTATTTATTTAATTGGTTGAATGAAAGCATACCACACTGGTGGGTCCATAAGGTTCTGGATACTACAGGTTTTGGACTGCAGCATGAAAAGCACAAGTTCTGTTTCCACAGGTTAAAGGGAACTAAGATATTTACCAAATGTGCCCTTTGTGGGTACAGTGAAGTGAGGCTTTTCTGCTGTAGGAAAAGTGGCTACATACATTTCCAGTGCATCTTCATTTGTTATGATCATTATGAGGGAACAGTCACTGGAGAACTGCATTGATTTATTGGGCATTCATATCCAGATTTGTTGTTCCTGAGCCAGAGCCCTCAGCAAATAGCAGCTCAGATTCTAACCCAGGTAAAAGCTAAAGGACTGTCCTGAAACAAAGGCCCAGAAGGTCATCCATGATACATAAACAGCAGGTCATACAGACTGTCAAGTGGTTTGATGTTTTGTTCTATCATAGTGTCTTATCTGATTGACTGTAATGGACCACTGTACCAGCCTTTTGGTAAAATGAAAAATATCCATATTCAATGCCAATGAGGGCAAAAAGACAGCGAAATTAGTGACTAGACCTGCATAAGTGCAGGTCTGTAGGTAATATTAATATAAATTAGGCAAAGTTGCAGAGATGTAGACAGACATGTTTGGTGGAATTATGATTATTGTATTTGGGTATCTTAGGTAGGCATAAAAAATAGGCTGAGGAGAGATATTTAGGATTTTATTAACTATAGGATGATGAGATTGCCCAGGTAGCAGAAGATTAGAAAAATGACACCATGGTAGAGATCTGTCCTTTCTTACCTTGGAAATATGTCGACTATAAACTTCTAGTGAAAGGAGTAGTACAACCTTGTAACAAAATCCTGGGAAGGATTTTATTGTCCAGAACATTTCTGTGCTGTGCAAATGAAATGCAGTTACACTTTCCAGTCACTTTTAAGGAGCATGTTCTTCATCCCTTCATGATGGCAGGCAGGTGGTCTAAATATTAGACATACTTTTGATTAAGTACATCCGTCCTTGTTATGGCTAATCATGAAGTTTAATTGTTTACTGCCTAGTGTGATTGGCTTCTTGTATCTTCCTGTATGAAAGCTATTCTACCTGTTTTTTGAATGAATGACTGGATTTCTGATAATATACCATACATCAAGGAATTAGGCAAGGCTGCCCAGAAAGTATTCTCCTTACTGCATTGTACATAGGTCACTGCTGAGACAAATCAGCATCAAGCTACGGGTATCAGGTATCCTCCAATGTTTGAAAACATGGATAACTTGGTGGTCCCTAGACAAAGGATGTCTTTAGTATTGTATGTCTTTATTACTGCATGTTGTATTCTGTATTTGTGAGATGTTGGGATCTAGGGTGGTATTTAGTCACTACACTTAAGTGCAGTGAGTATTTATGTGAGTTGCAAACAAGCAGAGCTTAGGTACGATTTAGAGACAATAGCTACACCAAAGTGAATAACACAACAGGTTTGAGAAAATCCTATGCAAATGAGGGAACAATAAGATTTGAATGAGGAAGGTGTAAGCAATCTGTAACTTTCTTATGTAAATGAGGCACATTGTCTTGTCTTTATATTTTCTTACTCGCTTATCAATACATATCTGTACTGTGCTCGGCTGGGTTATAAAACGCAAATATGTGCCTTTTCTAGCCACTTTGCAATCCATAAAGATACACAGTTTTGTTGTGAGAATAGTCATTTCCCACTGTGTGTTGTTTGTTTTGGTCACACCAAAACCCAGTGAGAGAAGTGGCATTCTTAAGCCTAGAAGAAGAAGAAGATATAGATAAGGATAACTCATCTCAACTTTACTGAGGAGGATTTAATAGAAAGATTTAGAGTGGACAGGAATATAATAAGGTCTTAGGTGTGTTTTTATGGCCCACAAAAGGGAACTGGGACAAAGTGTGGCCTTCCTATAACTGTGGGTACTAAGGTATGCATAACCTTCACTATATTTGACACAGGAGATTTCAGAGACAAACTGAGGACACATCAGTCTCAAGGACACTGTAGCATTTCCTTGATATACTCTTAGCATATGTAGATAAGTATATCTATTTTTAGTGCCAAAAAAGGACTGAGCCAGTAGAATCCATGCCTTCTGCAGAATGACATACTTTCTGATGTGCTTGGTGTAATACATTGTACCCGTATTGCTATATGGGCCCCATCTGGACCATGGAGGAAGTGCAACTGGAACAGGAAGAGCTACCAGTTTACCAAATGTCAGGTAATCTGTGACACATGGGGGTGCATCACTAATGCATCAGCCGAATATCCTGGCAGCGCCCATGATTCTCACATTTGGCATACAAGCCTGCCGTTCCACCTCTTACTGCATGGTAGGACTCCTCATGGTCACCTAGCTGGTAAGTGCACACTATTCTAATGTTGCTGACCCCTATTTCTATATCTAAATAGTAGCATAGGTAGTATGTGTAATCACCCCATGTTTTGTTATGTGCCCCCTTCCTGTTTTGTTTTCTGGGTGACACAGGCAACTCACATGAGCCTTAGTTAACGACAGCTGTCCATAATCCTCAAAGAGCTGCTGAGGAGTGCTCTAAGACAGCCATGCCCCAGACATAGATAGTCATTGAGTGAGTATTTGGCCTGCTTAAAGCCAATTTTCTCTACCTGGATGAGTTGGGTGGTCCTTCAGTATGAGCCTCTAATTGCTTGAAGAATGTTTACAGTCTGTTGCTAATGCCACAGCTAGTCACCAATGGTGGAGGTGCAGCTCCTGCCGTCATTTGTTCCACCAGTGATGATAGCAACAGTGTCCAGCCAATGGCAGTAGCATGACACTCCCTCTGTCAGGCTTATGCACAGTACATGGCTGCACTGGTAAAAAGTGGCACCTAGTCCACAGCTATGAGCCATGACATTTATTATGTGACACTGAAAAGTTACACAGATAATACCTCAAGAATGCAATGTTACTTGTGGGCTATGCTGAAGGATGTCAACTTACACTGTACATCAGAAGTTTCTGTGCATATCATCGTCTATCAGTATCTCTGATAGACCGAAACAGACAGTAATGTCCAAGCTACCATACCGCCCCAAATAACCACCAGAAACTTTAGAAACATCCTGACTAACATACCCCCTCCTAATAAATGCCCATTGTACATAGGGACACAATCAGGTTGGATTGCACGGCTAGGTTTATAAAGACCATGGTGGCTGTTAGTGAAGTATATACCTACAAACCTATTAACCTATCAAATGCAACTATATTGGTCATATAGTATTAGCCATAATCATTTGTACAGTATTCAATAGTCAGTGACACAAATGCTAGTTATTCTGTCAGACATATTATGAACCATAATGGAACAAGTGTTATGAAAGACGTAATGGGCTTTACTATTAGTATTTCACTGCAGTGTTACATATTTATGTAGCATTTAACTGGTAAAAGAAATGTATTTGGTTTTCCATCATAAAATGTGTCACTGTTGTTACTGTTCTTTTTCTAAGTTTTTCTTCTGTTGTTGTCTCTTTCTTTCAGGTACAAGGGATATGTGCATAATTTGTCCTGTGAATGCACAAACCCAATGTTTGTGAAGTGCCTTCTTTGTAAGTAAGGTCTATGTTAGTGATGTTCAAAATTTAACTTAGATTATAAGAGACATTTCTAGCATGTTCTGATATGTCAGATCGATGCTGAGTTGCTCCAGTGATAAGGACTACTGAATGCAGTTGAAATTCTTGATATTAGCCTAACAGTGCTGCAGGACATATACCCTGACTGAGAGGTTCAATCATATGTTGTGGATGTCTGATGCTATCTGACTGTCTTATTCTTTGGGGAATCAACATAAATACCTGCAGCACTTTCTTGAGACACACATGCTGTACCGCCTACTCATTCATGGCTAAAGTGGACATTCTCTTGTCCACATCCAACTGTGTCCCCAGTATGTGTCTGGTAAGTCCTTATTAGTGTGTTCATGGAGGCTGACATGGATACAGTGTGCATGAGGATCATCATGGCAGTGTCCGTGCCCTCCACCATTCCCATGTACTGGTGAATTTCCTCACGTATATACTGTAGTACTCCATCCATCTCTACCTAAATCTCAATGCCAGCAGACAGGGCCTGAACTATGTCACAGCACGTCTGATGCTGGATAGACAAAGCTTTGCATGCCTCTGGAGCTAACTGTGATAGATGTCTTTGCCTGGTGCAATAATAGTGAGAACTGCTATCCCTGAAAGGGTTGTCTGTTCCCCAAGGGCTCAGGCTGTGGACAAGCACCAGTTGTTCAGCAATGTGGTATTTTCTTCCCTTGTTGTAATGTAATTTGCTCATGCTAAGTGTGGAACCTGTTTCACTGCCTACATAGCAATCCATCTATTGAGGAGTAGGGACGCCCTGCCAGTACACTTTGCAACTGTGTGACACTGTCCTGAGGCTGTGTCATGAGAATGAGAGTTATGACATCATCATTGACAGCCATTCTGCTGTCAGCATCAGCTCTCTGTGGTGCAGCACAGCAGGTGATTATTTCAGGTGCAGAATCTGTAAAGACATACGTCAAGATGTGGTCAGTGTGATATGTAACAGTTATATATGATTTTTTTCTTAAATATAAGATGTCCACACTCACCATGGCATGTCTGTATAGTTTGTGCTACAGTTGCTG
Source organism: Protopterus annectens (assembly GCF_019279795.1). NCBI lineage: Eukaryota > Metazoa > Chordata > Ceratodontiformes > Protopteridae > Protopterus > Protopterus annectens. The sequence continues at coordinate 977,712,089 of NC_056727.1, read as the reverse complement.
TTGATGGTGTACCTGATATTTCCTCTTATAATATTTCAGTAAACACTCAAGCTATACTAGTGTGATCAGAAGCATTTTGTTCATCCACCTGTGATCTTGCACATGAGGATGAGTAGTTATGCATGTGTTACTTGGCTGTTGACATATAGAAAAATATGAAAATTAGGACAATATAAATAAATAGTATATGAACAACAATTAATATTTCTTAGCACTAGATATACATCAAACATCAGTGCAATTGTGTTGCCCATCATGTAAGGTATAAGATAAACTCTTTCAATACCTTGTATGTAGCATAGTTTTGGAATTATTAATTCAAATATGAACAAGCAATAATCGACACCTGGAGGTGTAAGCAGGATGTAACTATAGACATCAGTAGGCTGTAATGAGTTTGTCTGGTGAAATATTTAGTCAGAATTGTATTTTAAAATGTATTACTTATACATTCCACTTCCAAGGGACATTGCAACACATTTGTGTGGGAAATGTGAAATGCTATTGATAATGTATTAGGAATTACTTGTACTCTTCACTAGTTCTGCAAATGCTCCATCCAGAGACACCATACACCTTATAGGGGATAAGGGAAGGGAATAAGCTGTTGAATTACATATTGTTCATTACCTTTGCATTAATGCAAACTGAAACATTTTAGGTCATCGGAACATAGGATCATAGCAAATTACTGGGCTACTGGGCCTGAGGCCCTTATAAGCCTAGCCAATAAATTAGCCCATGTTCCCACACGCCAGCACCCGATGCCCCTGTCCAGCATGGACACAGGTGGAATCCCAGGGGTGTATTTTCTATTTTCCATCCAGTCATCCAGGTTCCTCTTAAATAGGGATAATGAAGTACTCTGCTTGATGTGGAGAGGGAGTCTATGCCACAGATGGGGGATTCTCTGGGAGACAAATCTGTCCTGCCAGCAAGTCCTATTGATGTTACAGATGAAGTTGAGGTTTTGCATGCGGGTCACACGAGTGGATTTTGGCTTGCAGATATGCAGCAATTTCATCAAGGTGGGGTCAGTGATTGCTCTGTATGCCAGACATAGATCACCTCTGAGGAGTCTGTATGAGATGGAATAGAGGGGACAGGGCTTTTAGCCTATCCATGTAGGGTAGATTTTTGAAGCCCTGGATTCTCCTGGTCAGGAGCCTCAGTGGTCTCTTCAGCTGCTGCATGTGCTTTGCAAGGTACATGCTGAAAGGGGCGTTGTACTCGATGATGGGCCTGATAAGGGAGGAATACAGGGAAGTTATGGCTTCCTTGTTCCTGGAAGAAATACTCTTACTAATGAGGTGAGCCATGTAGAAAGCTCTCCATACAATGGAGGCTGTGATGAAAGGAGGTACTGCTAGCACAGCTGGCTAGAGTTTTGTAAATAATTACATGTCACTGGTGAATATCAAAATGGTTTATATAAGATGCTTGTGTTACAAATGTATTAGAATTGTTTGTCATGTGTATATCAAACTGCTCTGTACAGATCTTTGTGTTGAAAAGGTATTTTGTAATGTGCTTGTTGTTAAAATGTATCCACAGTATGCCCTGCTGGAAGAGAACAGAAATGTACATGCACTGTTGTAACTGTTTAAATGTATATGCCAACAGAGGAAAGTGGAAGGTTAACTTCAGTCCAACAAACTTTAGAAAAATAACCAAATTAAATTGCTTTATAGGACATAATAAATAAGCTATCTCTGAAGTTTTCAATGCAGCTAGAGACACAAGGTCTGTACTAGGAAGCTTTTTGTATTGTCCTTGGAATGAATTAATTGCTACTTTTGAGGCATGAAGGAATGCAATTGTTTTATGACTTCTAGCACCTGCCAAAGAAACGAGGAAAAGCCCTTGTCTGTATATTTTTACAGGTAGATATTAAATGCTACCAGCATCTAGCAATGGGGGTTTTGGCCTGGGAACTAGAAGTCAGATGACAAAAAGTGATGTCATCCTGCAAGCTATCCCAGCAGTAATATTTGAGATATTATAATGAGAAGCGCATTCTGCATTATGTCTTGGACCTGACAAGATTCACGCACCACATCTGCCTTGCTCTAATGAAGTAAGTTTCTAGGGAACAGTGTAATTCTCTTAGATACAGTCAGAAATATAGTAAAACTTAGTTTAGATTTCTTTACTTGTGTTAGCCTGTACTGCAATGTTATTTTAAATATTTCCTGTGGTTTTGAACTCTGATGTCACTGTGAATATATATTTAGTATTGTCTTGTTCTTTTATTATTTATTATTAAATATATTTAAACCTTTCATTGTAACTGATCTTTGTAGAGATAGTTAAGTTTTGAGAGTACTTGCATATTTATTTGGTGACACTGTGTGGTCCTCTCCTAATAGCCTTGCTCTTGGTCAAACTACCATTTGTATTAGCATTAATATTACACAGTAAAATTGGACCCCCTTTGTTAAGGACCTTAAAGTAACTGGTGGCTGTGGTAACTACCTTATAGTCTGGGCAGAAGGGGGCATAGCTAGTAAACCTGTGCCAGCCTTTTCCCAGATGTGTGTGTGTGTGTGTGTGTGTGTGTGTGTGTGTGTGTGTGTGTGTGTGTGTGTGCGCGTGTGTGTGTATGCATGTGTGAGTGTGTGAGTGTGTGTGTGTGCATGAGTGCGTGTGTGTGTGTGTGTGTGTGTGTGTGTGTGTGTGTGTGTGTGTGTGTGTGTGTGTGTGTGTGTGTGTAAAACAAATCTCCAACAATGTGTGTATCAGCTACTTGGCAGGGACATGAAGCAGTGTTTGACAGAAAGATTGTTGGAGGACTTGGCTTGGAACCCTGGCTAAGGTCTCAACTCTATAGCTGTGCCAGTGAGGAGTCTTACTGGGGATCTGGAGGAAGAGGGAGAAACCAACCCTGGACTGACTGTGTTCTCTGTGTGCTCTTGCACTTGATGTAGAGAGCTGCATATGGAAATACTGTGTGTGTACCTGTCATTCTCTCAGTGAACATCTCCCACTGTTGCCACTGGTGAGAATTGAGGCTCCTTGATTACTGGTCCAGTGAAGGGTCATCATAGAGGCAACATGGTGGTCAAAAGTTAGATTGTTGTCAACTTGGGTGCCAAGGTCCCCTCACAAATGCGTGCATGCTTAGGATGTTGTTATTAATGTGATAATTTGTGGAGATGTCACTCTCCCCAAAGGGGATGCTGATGCATTTTGTGGCGTTTTGTTTGTGGCCATTTTTCTGGTGCCAGTCATTTGTCTGGGTGAGAACCTCTTGTAGTATGTCTACATCACTAGGGGAGGTGATGACAGCACCCAGCTTGCAGTTATCTGCAAACTTGGTCAGCCATAGACCTCTGGTTTTAGCTTCCATCTCACAGAAGTATATCCCAAACAGGGGGGGCCCCAAGACTGATCCTTGAGGTATGCCACTCATTAAGGGTCTACTACTTGAGGTAACTTCCCCTCTTTTGACTGAGTGAGTTCTATCAGTGAGCCAGTTAGCTACACATCTGGTCACATATGGATTTATGCCAAGCTGGGACAGTTTATCTATTATGCCTGAGTGGGGAATAGTGTCAAAGGCCTTAGCCAGGTCAAGGTAGTCGGCATGCACCGTCTTCCCCTTGTCTATGACTTTGGTGACTGACTCAAAGAAGTCTACCAAATTTAACAGTCATGATCTCCCCTTGACAAAACCAAACTGTATGGGATCATGCATTTGGAGTTTTCCAATGTCCTTGTTAATGTGGTCCATGATAATGCTTTCCATGGCTTTGCAAATCAGGCTAGTTAGGCTGATGGGTCTATAATTGTCTGGATCAGTGAACATTCTACCTTTGGGCAGAGGAATGACGGTGGCTGTCCTCCACACGGCTGGGGTGAAACCAGTACTCAAGCTTAGGTTAAATGGGTGCCTAATGGTACTGCGAGTTCCTACCTGAGTTGATGCAGGATGCAGCCTGGGTTGTTATCAGGTCCCATGGAAGCTGTTTTCTTAGCCTTTGAGAGGGTGGTAATGACCTGTTCCCTACAGATAAATGGGGGTGGGGGGGGTGGGGGACAGAGGGGTGAAGTTTTCACTGAACTTGTCTGCCAGCAGGTTGGTTATAGCCACAGCATTTGTGTACATAGTGTTCTTGACCATCAGTTCTGAGCAGATTTGAGTGTTTCCCCTTAGATTGCGGACGTTTGTGAAGAAGGCCTTATGATTATCTTTAGTAGATGTGGCCAATTTGGACTTGAGGTTAGCTTTGGAAGACTTCACTGATACCCTTATTTGGCTGTTTAGGCCAAGGGGAGATTGCTTCCAATTTGGCACTTGTTTCTTCTTGGTCCTGGACAGCAATTTTTTCCTTTTGTTGTAGAGTTTATTTATAGCTGATGTCCACTAGACAGGTTTACTCTTCCTTGAGGAGGAGAATTTTGTCCTGCCAGGTATTGCTGAATTCTTGCATTTATACAAATGGTCATATAGTACATTGGTGTAGGTTTGGACATTAGTGCCAGTTCCTACTGTTGGGGAGGGGGCTGTGAAGTTGTTTAGACCATTCCCCTGGAGGTTGTAATCAACTTTGGAGTGGGGGGTCAGGGGAGATGGTGAATTCAAAAGTGACAGCTTTGTGGTATGATCTTACCAGGGATGATGACACTGCAGGGATGGTGCAGTGGTTTCCTGTGTTGGTTAATACCAAGTCCAAGATGTTGTCACCTCTTGTGGGGGTGTCAACCAGCTGGTCTAAGGTGTTGGCATTGACAAAGTCAAGCAATCTTTGAGCATTTGTATTCTGGCTCGAGTAGTTCTTCCAGTCAGTGGTTGGGTGGTTAAAATCACGCAGGATCAGAGTATAGGGTTGAATCTTAATAGATTCAAGGCGGTCCATAGAGGTGGCATGGGTGTCCTGAGTCAACGTTGGGGGCCTTTAGCTAACTATGATTTGAATAAGGGGTCTTGTCAACTGTTAACTGCACCTGGAGCATCTCCTGTGTGTCATACTGTTTGACCAGTCTGGACGTGTGTATATCTTTAATATATATGGAAACACCACCTCCTTTGGCTTTGTGCCTGCAGTTTGGGGTCAGTATGTATGATAAGATAAGTTACCCAGTAAGGCTGGGGTGCTCTCCACAGCTTTGAACCAGATTTCTGTGACTGCACAAATGTCAGCATCTTCCATGATTAAGAATGCTTGCAATGAGTGCAGTTTCATGTTGAGACTCCTAGTGTTCTGCAGCATGACCTTTAAATTGTGTTTGGATGAGATTCTGATGTTGGTAGTTTTGACCTCAAGACACTGCCTAATAAGACACTATTGGGGAGGCAAGAGCCTTTGCCAGGAGCCTGAAGGCCAAGGGAAACAGATGCAGGCCATCTCTGGTAAAGCATCATGGTTTGTCAATCATGTCTTCTCAGGCCAACAGGTACTGAATCCCCTTAGAATAACACCAGAAACTAAGCCACTTGTTAAAGTCAATCATTTTTTGTTTGTACTGAGGCATCATTCTGGGTGACGGTGAAATGCTGCTTAAGGTTAGTGATGTACCTGCCTAGAACAATATTCAGTGAGCTCGATCATGTCTCTCTTCATATAGTCCAGAGAGGTACGTCTCATGTCATTCACACCAATATGTACTATGACAGAGTCATAGCAGTACGTGTTGAGGCATTTGAGTGCATGGGTGATGTGGTGGATTCTGGTAACTTACAAACAACTTACTGTGTCGTTCTCCTTATCCAGCCTGGTGAGGGGCAGATCTGTGTGTCTCACAGTGGAGTTTCCTATGATTCATTTATTGAGTTTATGGTTAAGCCTTGATGGCTGTGAGACACAGGTATGTGGACTATGTGTGGTGTGGTAGGCTGTGGAAGTTTGCATGTGTTTTTGTCTCAGAGGTCTCTTCTTTAGGTATGTTTTTGTTAAAAAACCTCAGCATAAGTGGGTGTGTGCTATGTTGGTGTGGGTGATGTCTGAGGTGTGGTGTTTGTGCAGACAACCTTCTCAGTGCCAGGTATACTGGCTTGTGAGGGAGACAGCATAGACTCCAAGTGTTTAATGCAATTGGATCTCTCACAAATTGTGTTCCTAGGTGGTAGTAAGAGAGGGTTTCCATGTACATGAGACATTTGCTACACTGTCTCAGGATGCCCAAATCAACCAGATTGGCAGAAGAAACTGTAAGAAACTGTCCATCGATATTTGTCAGAACTGGTGAAGGGGATAAGCTAAGGGTCCGAAGGTGGAAAGATCTGAGATGGGTACTAATAGCCTGTGTTTGTACAGAGGCTGTAAAGAAGTTTCACTACCTCAGGATCGAGTGAGTGCTAGTAAGGGAAAATTTGAAGTTCAAATACCTTGCAATGGGTTAAATCAGCACAGCAGTGGTGCACAGCATGCAAACAAGTACAGCCCCATGCAAACACAGGGTTTAAATGCCAAAAAAGATGGAAGAATCTAGAAGCTCACATTACTACCAAATCCTCCTAACCCCGTCATGATTAATAAAATATATTTTCTCAAGTCTGATTAATGGTGAAAACATTGCAATATCAAATTAGAGCTATCAATGGAGATACACATATTCAAAGGTGAACATTAATGGAAGTAATTCTTTACAGCTTACAAAGGACACTTAAATGTTGTTTTAAGACAGAACAACATCTGCAAAGTTCTGCCCTTTCTGAAATTGACCATCTGCTGAGGTTGCCATTGCGGCAAACTTTTCATCGGTACATAGATCAATACATCAGTCACCCCACCAGCAAAGGTACTGATGCATCTGGGATGTATCAGCTGCAGAAGTTCAGTACTATCTGTTAGAATTTATTTTCAGTTGCACAACATTCCCTAATTTTACCAAAGATGTACATAACATTTCGTTTTTGCAGGTTGGATACCTTCTCCACTTCATAGATAAAATGTTAACATAACTATTTCCTTATGGCCCATGCTGTAGAACTTTGTTTACATTTATTGAGTTACATACCAAAGTTATGGAGTCCAGTTTAAAATGCAGGATGAAGGGGAGGATGTGTTTGCATAACCAAAGCTGTATGGAGAAACCTGTTAGAAATATTACATTTTGCACTCCATTAAATCTAACTGCACATATAATCAGGTTGATTAACTGATTCTTATTTTCCTCTTTTTTCATGTTGCCACAGTTGCTCAGGGAATAAGAGTGTAACCATGAACAGTATTAGAGGAGGGTGGAGAGATTGGGGTTAGAACCCCGTGAGTATGGGTTTACATCAAGAAGGAAACAAGACTTAGATATATAAAATAAAAATTAAATGAAATTGAATTGAATAATTACATAACGACAGATTTAAACCTGTCAGGTTGTCTGACTTACAGCTTAGTAAGTGTCTGGTAAATGTATTCAGTGAGGTTTATGGAATCTAATTATACTGAATCAGTCATATGAAAGGAATGGAATATTACCAGATGAACAAATCTGAAATAAAAATAGACCTATCCCTGAATCAGCACTTCTCAGTATTTACTTTTAAAATACATAGCTACAGAAATTAATATAGTTACTGATTTGTGTTAAAGTGAGTACAGTGTTACGAAGAGAAATAATTCTAAAAATGAGAATAAACTTTAAACTCAACCATTACATGCCAATATTCACTCATTACATTATTAACTGCAAGAACTATTTAGATATTGTCAGTTTAACATTCCTAAATAAACCTGTTACAGTGCTCATTTTTGTCTTAATGAATTAAAGGCAGTTCCAATTCAACACTTAAGAGTCCTTTGGTTTTCTCCATCTCATTCTTTCTCTGTCTTGTCTGTTTTTCTTTTTTTTTTCATTCTTTTGCTTTTATGTTTTGTTTTCTTCCAATCCAGAAGTGCCCAGGGCAGCCTCAGGTATGGGAATATTCTCCATGTCACCCTACTCATCTGGGGACTGTTTCACAAAGTGGGAGCAATTGCTCCATCCCAAGTGGGCACCCCAGTGTATGTCAGTTTGCCAAGATTCTTCCCGTTGCCTTACTTCTAAATGAACCCCATTCTTGCCTATGTCATCTTGACTTCAGTAGAAGTTTTATTGTTCCATCTTTAGTTTCCCATATGTCTCTGTAAATCATCCTTCTTCTGTTGGTGTGAACTCTTCTATCCAAAGGCTCTGTAAGATCTTAGCTTTGAAAATGTTTTCAAAACTTCCAGAGTTGGGATTGGGTGATCTACCTGCTCTTTTTCTCCCCCCAACTAACGGAGAGGCTTCAGCTGCTGTGAAGTTGCATGCCATATTACCCTATTTATGACTAACACAATATAGTTCATTATAGTATTTAGTCAGGATTTGCTGGATTTCAGCATCACTAAATATTCTTTGCCCTGAGTCAGTTATTAACACCATTCCAAGCCTTTCAGTTTGCAGCTGTTTAAAAAACAAGCCATACACTTTAGATCTCCTTCCCCTTTTAAAGCACTAATACTGTCCTCTTCTCTGTAACTGTTTTAGCCTTGGATATTTCCCTCAAAGCTATTTCTGACCACAATGGTAACTCGCTATCCTTTAAGCCTCCTGATCTCTCTTAGTTGCTAACAACCTCTGCACCTCTTTTAACATGTGATATTTCACAGATAGAACATTCTGTACCTGCCTCCATCTTAATCCTTCCTACTCTATAGCTTGTCTCTTATTGTAGGCTTACATCCCCCCAGACATCCAAAAGAGTTGTGTCTGGCATGATGACCCTTTGTAGAATATCCCCTACCATGTTATTTAATATGTCTTTGTTACCCTGAGAAGACCACCTCAAGGATGCCCATCACCAGCTCCTCAACCTGTAAGATTGTTCTTCAGGAACTATAATTAATTAAATGGTTGCACGGTTGGGCAAACTGATGTCATGAATCAAGGGTCAATGAACTCTGTCTTTACTGAGATGTGGGATAAAAATGTTATCTAACCTGCTCCGTTATTCAGTCAGACTTCTGGAGAAGGTTGATAACTGTTTTAGAGGGTTGTGTTCCCTCTAGACATCTAGCTAGCTCTCAGTCTTCAACCACAGTTGTACTGTTTCCTGACTCCATTTGTGTGTTTCTTTCCATTGTTGTAACCTGTGAAGCTATTCGTCCATGATGAGGCTAAAATTTCCTGACAATGTACTAAAGCTAACTGACTTCAATTATTGACTCAGCTATTGGTGTTATTCTAAGGGGATCCAATGCCTGGGAGGAGATGATCAAAGAAGTTACACTCCTTACAGGCATTCATAACTCTTCAAAATGTAGATATCTGCATAGTTACTGAAACATGGTTTCAGAGGAGCAATAGCACCCCTACACTGCAGAGTTTGAATGCCTCCCACCCTTTCAAAGCCAATGAGGAAAATGACTGTGTTAATAGAAAAGGGGATGTCCATATGCCTAAGAAGCCATCTTATTAACAGACACATAAGTAAGGACAACAACCTTTTACTCCTCCATATCCTTGTCATGGTAACTAGAACTCCATAGCATACCATAGCCAACCACTATACCCCCCTCCATGTCACTTGTATCCCATGAGACATATCTAAACAAACTGACACTCTTCCCAATCTTCACCAACACTATTTCCTTTGTGGAATTCAACTGTCCTTTCATTAACTGGCAAACCTACACCACCTAAAATAAATACACACAAAGATTCCAGGGTTTTATTAATGCCAGCAATCTAAACCTCCTGGTTCAAGTCCTAACTCAGTACTCAAAAATATTGGACCTGGTTAATACCAATATAGCCTCTCTATGGCCAGCATCTACAGTTGCTAAGTCACAGGTCAAATCTGATGACTGTTTGGTAACAACCATTATGAGAGTGAAATCTAACTTACCACAAACCCTTCTGTTTTTAGAGACTACTCCAAGAAAAAACTGATCTAACTAACTGATGAACTGATGAAATTTAACTGTCCTCCTCACCTCAATGACTCCTTTTTGCATGCTGCCACATTTGTGGATAATTTCTATGCCCACCTCAAAGCATGACATCTGTCCCCATAAAACATAAATATTATGTCAGATTCAGTAGTAAACCCCTCTGCTGGAACCATAATATAAACAACAATACAAGAGGAGAAAGATCATAATCAGTAAAACCAAACTTAATATCTCATCATCTATAGATGAACTGAAAAAGATCAAGAAAGACCTCAGAAACAAAATCAAATCCTCCAAAAATAAGTATGAATTACAAATTGCTGCTTCTGTTAAAGGCCACCACAAAGCCTTATTCAGCTATGTCAGAAACCCTAGGGGTAATACTCAACAGTGATGAGAGCTGATACATAGTAACAACATGCACTCATCCCCGAGGACATAGCTAATATAGTAGCAGACAAATTCAGCTCTAACGTTAGACTTCTAGCTCCCTCTGACTTTATCCAGCTTATAAGCACACCCACACCACCCACTTTGACCACCATTTGCAAGTCTTGAATTCTCTGTCCAAGATTAAAACACTTTCACTGTGGTTCCCAATAATGTGCCAGGCTTCTTGTCAGCACTAAACACTGTCTGGTAGACTCACTACTAAGCCTGTTCAACCTTAGCCTTTCCACTGGATTTGTGCCAGAGGAATAGAAAACCGCAGTAGTCATTTTGCTCAGAATGTCGGGTTCCACTACTCGTCCAGGCAACTATAGATCTATAAGCATCACCAGGCTTATCTGCAAAGCAGTGGACTGCATTATTGTGAAGTTTATTAACAAGGACAGAGGTAGTCTGCAAACCATACCCCGAAGTCAGTTTGAGTTTGTTAAAGTCAGATCCTGCCTCCTGAACTTGGTGGGCTTCTTTGAACATGTCAGTGATGGTTTAGAGTCAGGTGAATTGGTTCACACTGCCTACCTAGACTTGGCCAAGGCCTTTGATACCATTCCACATTTTGGAATTATCAATAAACTAATCATAGTAAATGTAAACTCCTATGTTACCTACTGGATAGCTAACTGGCTAATGTACAGAAGCAATCTACTAGTGTTGGGAGGCATGCTCTCCTTTAAACGAGTAGTTACCAGCGGTGTCTCCAGGATTGGTCCTAGGACCATTTCTCTTTGATGCCAATGTTGATATCAAGGGCCTATGGTTGACCAAATCTGCAAATGACTACAAACCTGAACTTGTCACTAACTCCCCATCCGACTTCCAAATTCTTCAGGAGGAACTAACATGTATCAATAAGTGTTGCTTGGACCGGCCTGCATTATTTCCTTTGGCAAAACTATGTACTCATGTACCTACCACATATGTGACATCTCCTTGAAAGTTGACTCAGTCATTAGGGGCTAAGGCAATTTCATTTACAATGGGCTATCCTTTGATTACTAATTACCTACTGTTGTTAGGAAATCATTTTACCTAGGCAGCCTAATCACCTCCAGATCTCAGAAAATTGTCATGTTTCCTTACTTCTCACTAATTATGCCCATAATAGTATAATATCCCCTTTGGTATGTACTTGTCTAAGCATATGACCCACCTTGAAAAGGTACACCATTTCCTTGCTAAGAGAATGCTAAGAGAATCAAGATCATATTTTCTTTGATTTTCCCAGACCACCTTAAAGCACTCTTCCTGTCTGTTATGTATCCTACAGACTCTTCAGAGGTGACCTCTCTCTAAGCTACAGAGCACTTACTTCAAATATAAAAGAAAAGTATCTCCTTGAGCCTCTTTCAGTGTAACCTGGATGAATGGATGGGAAATAATAAATACATCTTGCTTCTGGTCCCTCAAGCCTTCACAGAAAAGGTCATAACTAGGTATAAATTAGTCATGTCATTGTGTACCTACAATATGGAATATTCTGGATGGTCTACTAATGGTCTTCTGCATCAGCAGCCTAGTATTAACTATGGACTTAAATTAAGAACAATACTGTCCCTAGGCCAGCACAAGGTATATTGACTTGTACACACTTATGAAGTTTGGCAGGAAGGTTAAAGACATAATAACATTGTCCTCAGCTTCCCACACAAGCTACAGCAACCTTCTGTGCAGACCTCTGAGGAGGGACAGTTTTATACTAGCTGGGGTTTTGGGCACAAGCATTTACTAAACCTGTGTCAAAATCCATTTATATAGCATTGGGTTGTGGGTGGCCACCAGGCCTCCAGAATCCCTAAAAATCTCTATGTTCTATATTGCATTTCATGCTATTTTTTTGAGAGATTACTGTTTAAACTAAGCAAATGACAAGTGGATCATTTATATTCATCGAAACTACCCCTACCAAGTAGTAAAGCCACATCTGTATACAATATAAATATCTGACTGTGATAAAAGAATGGACGTGTAATGTATTTCACCTTTGCTCCCCGCAAACATTTGCCATACATTTAAGTATTCCACATTGCTTCACACAAATCACACTAGTTCTACAGAGCCAGAATAATGAGCAAATAACAGCTAACTAGTCATTTTCCTCCACAGAAAGCCCCAGCAATTTTATTTACTTTGTGCATATCAGTAGTCCATTTTATTTCACATAAATGCACACTAGTCCTGCAAAGTCAGATACTGACAGTTTAATCTGAACAAATGACAAGAAAGTCAGTTACTTTCATCCAGACAATCCCAATCTGCACCTAGAACATATAGTCACAGCTCTGTGAAATTCAGATGTTCAGCTGTAATAAAACAGGAGGTGGCCATGTAATGCATTTCACATTTTCTCTACACAAACAGTTGTCACGCACTAAAGTACTCCAAGTTGCTTCACACTAAACACAAGGCCAGAATAATGAGCAAACAACAACAGCAGCTAGTAATTTTCCTCTGTAGACACGCCTAGCAATTATAACTACTTTGTTCTTATATCAAATGACCAGTCTTTATTTATTAAAAAATATCTCAGCTCTGTTTTGCCTGATATTTTTGCAGTGTCCATCTTAACATTTTGGATTTCTGGTAAATTACCGAAGATGGCATTCAGTCAGTATATTTTTATTTTATTTTATTTCCATTTTGTCATCTGGGAAATTTCAGCTGGTTATCCAAAAACCCCTTTTCAGCAGAGGCTCAGGGAGAAAAGCCCCTCTAATATAAAAGACTAGTATCAATAAACATAATAGCTTCCAGCTGTAACAATTTTAGGACAGGTAAATTAACATCATATCAGCTAATATTTACATCAGAGTAGAAGCATACATCTAACATTGTATCAAGGAATGATTACATCATTCTAAAAGCATAACGTCTAACAGTTAAACAAGATTAAGCTAAATAACTAACATTAAATCACCTAACTTTGCATCTCAGGGGTTAACATTTCACAGCACTGTATTTGCTTCTGAACAATGATACAGAGCAGTATTAACTAGATTTGAGTGGAGTTTTTCAAGATTCGATGACTTGGGAGCCCACTATTCAACAATCCAGTGAAAATTAGGAGAGATGGCAATAGCTTTCCAGTGGTTATAGAGAAAGAAAAATTATATTGTAGGCACAGTTATGTATTACGGAGACTATTCAGAGAGAATTGGATAGCAGCAAGGGAGTTGCTTAGGGTGAGGTGAGTTAGGATATTAGTATTATTTCAGATGGTTGGAAAGAGATCTTAGATAGGTTACTTTTATTGGTGAAAAATTAGAGGTTGATGAACTGCTGTCCTTTAAATTGAGAAAATGTCGGCCTGTCCTTAAGGAGTCAAAGGATATAGAGGCATCAGCTATTTTTATTTTGCTATGGTAGTTTGGGTGAAATAGTGAGGTTGGAGTTTTAAGCTGATTTAAACAATGGGGTTGTTAGGATAGGTTGCAGTTGCAATGAGGTATGTTAAGAAAGAGAGTGTTTAGTTCATTTTTAAATTTGTTTTTATATTCTGTTTGACTGGTGCTGTTGGCAGAGAGTTCCAGAGTTTAGCTACATTGTTGGAGTATAGACCATTGCTGTAGGAGTTTGTAGATTTTGAGCCAGATACAATGTGTGAAGATTCAAACCTCGGAGTTCTAGGGAGAACATGCCATTCTAGCAGGCTTTGAAATTGCAGAACATTTTTGTGGTTGGTATAGTATATCATGGGTAGTTTTCAGCTGGGAAAACTTTAAATGATTAGGAAGGTCAATCCAAGAGAATTTATGGATGGCAACACAGTGATGGGTCCTATTAGGTAGGTGAGGCACAAATCTGGCTCTCTTATCATAGCATTGTTATAGTGTGTGTATTTGTAAGGACAGGTGGTATGTGAAAACAGGGAATGCATTTAGTAGGCTGGGTAGGAGATAAACAGTTGCAGTAGTTTTACGTGCTTGGTCAGAGAGGTAGTAGCTAGCCTAATACAAAGGTTCATGTGACTTGGCAACGAGACATTTCCCTGTGGTACATTTCATTGGGGACACATGGCTGAATTAACATTCAGCTGCAGAAAAAACATGGCTGTTGTGAATTCCCTGTTGGCAAAAAAAAGGATGTGGTGATGTGCCCACAACCTCAATATCCAAATGCATAGGGGGAAAATAATGTCCATGGTCTCCACGGCAACATGAGACAGGCAGCATGACAGGCATCAGCAACAGGTTGGTCAGCAGGCATGTCAGTACTGGTGAAAATGCAATGCACTGTGGGCAGTGCCTTTATAATTGGTGTGTGTGGACCACTACCCCCTTCACAGTGTCTGGGAAACATTAACTAAAATGCAAACTTGAGCATAAATGTGACTACAGCAGGATGCAAGATTTCCTCCATGCTGTAGCTCACTTCTACATGCTGCAGTTACATAACAATGTACTGTACACTGAACATAACTCTCATTACTTCTTCTGCCCCGAGGCACTTGGTTATTAAAACTGTGGGCATGGCACAGTGTGTGTCTCTTTGCCCACAGGGAATTCACAACAGCTATATTTCTTTGCAGCTGAATGTCACTTCACTCGTGGGTCCACAGCCAAATGTGCCACAAGAAATGTCTTGCTGCCTAGTCATCCGAACCCCTTGTACAAGGTTCCTACTTTCTGGTGGACATTTTTATGGAGTGCTGTATGTTGACATCAAATGTCAGATGATCATCAATTGTAACTTCTAGGAATTTGGTGATGGGTACAATACCTGTGCTAATGTTTTGGAGTGAGTTTATTATGAAGGATTGTTTTGACAGCTTTTGAGCTCTAGGATAAACAGTATAACTTTCGTTTTTGGGAGTTAGCAGCTGAGAACTATTAAATTACTTTTCAACATTAGAGAAGGATTGTTGGGGAAGGGTTTGGGGTTTTGTTAAGGTTATGGTGGAGCACATGAGTTATTGATAGGGCAAAGGAAGGTGAGTGTTGTTTGGACTGCTATCAGTGATTAGTGTTTTAGTACCATTACTGAAATTGTTATTAAATTTATTGGCTATGTGATCATTTGATCAGGGTCTGGGTTGAGAAGGTCTGCCTGGATGGAGGAGATTATTTAGTGGGGTCCAGAAATTGTGTGGGGTTTTGGAACTGCCATTTTGAAGGCTGTGGTAGTATTTTTAGTTATAGGTTGTGTAGCTCCCTGAAGTTTTGATGGGTAGTGGTAGTATTTTTATTATGCCATACTCTCCATGCTTTGCTCTGTTATGCATTATCTGTTTTTTTTTTTTTTTGAGGGAGGTAGCCATGGAGCAGGGTTTGTCTTGACATATCTGGAGGGGGGGGGGGGCTTAGCTTTTGGTGATGGAGATAAGAGTGCTATTAAAGTATTCAAAGGCTTCCTCTGATGGAAAGATGCTTAAGCTGAGACTATGAGCTTTTTAAGGGAATTTATAACATAGGTTTTGTTATCGTTTTGGAGATTTCTGACTACATTCTGTTGGATGGCTTTGAGAATTTTTGTATACTGGTGATTTGTGAACATAAGATGGTGGTCACTTAGTTAATCTGGTAGTATGCTTGATAATGTGATTTTGTCTGGGAGGGTGGTTAACATCCAGTCAATAATGGACCCATTATTGCTGTTTTGGTTTAGTCTTGTCAGAGTAGTGATTAATTGTCTGTAATTGCAGAGGTTAATTGGGGTAATGTCTGTAAGAAGGTTAGAGGTGATCCAACTGATATTTAAATAGGTTCATAGGTGAATACTAGGCTAACTGCTATGAAGGGCCATTTTAAGCATAGCTAATAACCTGAGGTTAGAATCAAATCTTGTACCTTGTGTCTGTAATTTGAAAACACTAACCATTATGGCAAACCCACCCACCATTATGCCAAACCCATCCACTTTATGCCAAACCCACCCATGGACCACATTTCCAAGGATCATAATTTCCTGGGAGATGTGGGTGGATACCCAGGATAGTAGGTCTTTGAGTGAGGACTGATTGTTTTTTGGGGGCATATATATATGAGAAGGATATAGAAGGATTTGTTTTGGTTTAGTTTTAGAAGTACTGGCAGTAGTTCTATGTTGTGGACTGGGGGTATTTGAGGGTGGAAAGGTAATACTGTGAAATTGGTAGAGTAGATTTTAATGACTCCTCCTCCTTTTTTGTTTTCCTGTCACATCTGTGAATGTTATATCCTCTGTGAGTATGGCTGTATTGGTAATGGTGGGTTTTATAAAGGTTTTGTGACTGTTACTAATGTCTGGGATTTCAAGGGATAGCCAGGCAGTGAAGTCAGTGAGTTTATTGGCAAGACTTCAAATCTTGATGTTGATTATTTTTAGATGGTGGTTGGGTTTGGAATTTTGAGTTGTTTGAGAAGAGTCAAATGAAGGTTTGTTTACCTTTGTATGGGTCAGGGTGAAAAGTCCAGGGCTGGGGGTGAATATCACCACTGAGAAGGAGAGATTTTGGTATGGAAGAGTGGTGACATAGAAAGGGGTGTTTGCCTGGTAGTTGAGAGGAGGAGGGTATTTTTTTATTGGACTAAGTGAGATTATTTTGTATCTTAGGTAGTGGAAGTGAATGAGGGAGATTAGACTTGAAGAAATGTTACAAAAATAGATCTCATGTTTTGAGATGTGGGCTGGATAAGGTTGGTTAAGCTAGGAGAGTTAGGGAGTGGAGTTTTGTATGATGTTGTAAGGTATATGACCATTAAGATTATAAAGTGAGTGACAAGTAGGAGCATAATTAATTGTCTGTCTGAGCTTGAGGGTATGGTTAGAGATGTTGATGTATAACTATGAAATAGGCAGTTCAATTGAGTTGTAAAGGTTCTGCAGGTAGTGAGAGTTTGAGTTAGGAAGGACTGCAGACCAGTCACGAGTGGAGTCCCACAGGGATCGGTCCTGGGTCCTCTCCTGTTTGGCATCTACTTCTCAGAAGTCCAGGCCAACATGAAGGGACTCTGGCTGACAAAGTTCACAGATGATTGTAAGTTGGGAGCCATTATTAACTCCCTAAGTGATTTTGACATCCTACAGGAAGGCCTCACTGAGACCAACGACTGGTGTCAGAACCATGCCCTTAAACTCAATGCCAAAAAATGTCGTCATCCCCTTTGGGAAAAACCCAGTTCCCATGAACTACCACATCGATGGTAGTCCACTGAACACATAAGGCATTACAAGAGATCTGGGAACACAGGTTGACAGCGACCTCTCTTTTGACCACCACACTGCCACTGTGGTCAGAAAGTCCTTCTATGTGGCACATCTCATTACCAAGTGTTTTGCATTCAGGAAGAAAGAGGTCATTGTCTCCTTCTACTCTTCCCTCATTAGGTCAATCATCGAGTACAATGCTCCATTTGGTATGTACCTTACTAGACACCTGCAACAACTGGTGAGGCCGCAAAAGTACCTCACAAAGAGGATCCTAGGCCTTAAACACTTGCCCTATATGGACAGACTCAAAAAACTCCAACTATTCTCTCTCTCATATCACCTACTTAAAGGTGATCTCTACTTGACTTATAAAGCCATGTCTGACCCAGCTCTGTTAGAAATGCTACATCTAAAGAAATCCCATTCCCTCCACACCACACACTCCATAGACCTCAACCTCATTACCACAGTCAACAGAACATGCTGGAGGGACAGGTTCATAACCCAGAGACTGCCCTTGCTATGGAATAGACTTTCCATACATGTAAAGCAGAGCACCTCACTGGCCCTCTTCAAGAGAATTCTTGATGAGTGAATGGGAAATAGAAAATTCACCCCAGGGATCACTTCGGTGGCTCTACTCGGCACTGCAAACTAAGGTCGGGTGGCACGATGCCAAGGTAATCCTATGGGTTAGGCTTGTAAAGGCTCCAGGGCCATTAGCCTAGTACACACCTACAAACCTATAAAAGGGAAAAAGGTGGAGGGTGTGGTTTAGTGACTGGTTGGAAGTGTATGATTAGGGGAAGTAGAGTACGGGGGAGTAATTTTGATTGGTTAAGGGGGGAGAAATAGTGGAAGTATAACAGTAGATGATGTGTGGGAGTGGAATAGAGAATCCAAATGGAGCTGGCCAAAATCTTCTCACCTTGACACAGGTTGTTACAAAAACAATCAGAGGGCTTATCTGAAATCTAAGTAATCAAGTCTTAAATTATGATTTGTTAGATATTAAAAATGTGTCTAATAACAGGGGATTTAGCAGGTCTGAAGGATATTTTTAGAGCCTTTGCTAAGGATGCAATTAAAATGCATACTAGACAAAAATGCATATAATACCTTAAATAATTAATCATTTGAATGACTGTTGTTGATAAAAGGATATACCATTTGGGGTTTTGCTTGTATTTCAGCATATGATAATGCTGACAGCTTATGGGTCAGGGAGATATAACTAGAGGAGTAATATGCTACTTTATGGATCAGGGGGATATAACTAGAGGAGTAGTGTGCTAATTTATGGGTCAGGGAGGTATAATATAACTAGAGAAGTAGTGTGTTGCTTTATGGGTCGGGGAGGTATAACTAGAGGAGTAATATGCTACTTTATGGCTCAGGGAGGTATAACTAGAGGAGTAGTGTGCTACTTTATAGGTTGTGGAGGTATAACTAGAGGAGTAATGTGCTACTTTATGGGTCGGGGAGGTATAACTAGAGGAGTAGCGTGCTACTTTATAGGTTGTGGAGGTATAACTAGAGGAGTAGTGTGCTGCTTTATGGGTTTGGCAGGTATAACTAGAGGAGTAGTGTGCTACTTTATGGGTCAGGGAGGTATAATATAACTAGAGAAGTAGTGTGCTGCTTTATGGGTCGGGGAGGTATAACTAGAGGAGTAATGTGCTACTTTATGGGTCGGGGAGGTATAACTAGAGGAGTAGCCTGCTACTTTATGGGTCGGGGAGGTATAACTAGAGGAGTAGTGTGCTACTTTATGGGTTTGGGAGGTATAACTAGAGGAGTAGTGTGCTACTTTATGGATCGGGGGGTATAACTAGATGAGTAGTGTGCTACTTTATGGGTTTGGGAGGTATAACTAGAGGAGTAGTGTGCTACTTTATAGGTTGTGGAGGTATAACTAGAGGAGTAGTGTGCTGCTTTATGGGTTTGGGTAGTATAACTAGAGGAGTAGTGTGCTACTTTATGGATCGGGGGGTATAACTAGAGGAGTAGTGTGCTACTTTATGGATCGGGGGGTATAACTAGAGGAGTAATGTGCTACTTTATGGATCAAGGGGGTATAATTAGAGGAGAAGTGTGCTACCTTACTGGTTGGGGAGGTATAACTAGAGGAGTAGTGTGCTGCTTTATGGGTTGGGAGGAATAACTAGAGGAGTAGTGTGCTACTTTAATTCATACGTTTGTAGACTCACTAGTAGTGTGCAGCCTAATGGAAAACAGTAATTATTCAAATAATGTCAGACATTAGAGTTTCATATTTGTTCAGAAAATGCATGTTAATGTGCAAAATCTGTTCTATTACTTTTTGAGTAAATTAAAGTAATTATTTAAAATGTATCCCTGATTGTGGGCCTTTGCTTCTCTGTCCTCTCTCCTCATTATTTTTGGCTTTAGCAAATACATTAACTGCTATACTCCCCCAAATATCTGAATGATCCCTGCTAACAACTAAACAAATCACTTACCTCACCACCGATGGGAACTTTAGCTTCACTCTGTATATCATGCCTACATCTGAATGTTGCAAGGTTACAATCTGTCCTACCCATAGAGCAGAAACCTCACAATATTTACTTCTAATGTTACTTGAATAGTCCAGTGCAGTGCTGAACCTCACCTTAAGATGCCCACTGCACTAAGGGTACATTTTTAACCAGAGTACCTCAGGACATTTATATATGTATTTATTTATTTATTTGAGTAAAGGCACAGTGTTTCATTACTTTAATAAATAAGTGCGGAAGAGTGCTAGTAGAAGAGTAGTGTCTTAGTTTCCTTCCCAATTGGCCAATGTGTAAGGCTGGCCTGCTGGACATGACATGATATAATGTTTTTTTTTCTTACAGTGCAGTGGGTTTGGTAGATGCTGACAGATCTATTGTAAGTTTTGGGGGCCTTTGAAATAATTATACTGAATGTTAAGACATGTTCCATACATGCAATTGTTTCTTAATGGCAGTATAACAAAAATAATGTGAACAGTATTTTCATAGATGCACAGACATATATATATATACACACACACACACACACACACACACACACACACACACACACACACACACACACACACACACACACACGCACACACGCACACACGCACACACGCACACACACACACAATTCATCGTTCAGTGTATGCTGCAGGCAGTCTATTGAACCTTTAAAAATCCCAGATTTATTCAGTGCATAAAAATACTTGTTATTTCCCATGTAATTATCCGAAATTTCCTTAAAAGTTAACAATGAAGTGGTATACTTTATTTCAGCAGGTAGTTTGTTCCATAGTTTTGGAATCATTTGATTTATATCAAATCTGTGTGTGAGGTATTAAGTATAATTTTCTACAATTGTTGAGCATCTAGTTGGGTTTGTTTGTTCTGATTTCCTGCTAGGAGTGTATCATATAACTTGTTTGCATTTAAAAGCATTGTCTAGAGTCTCCTTGATCCTTTATCTGTTTAAACTTTTCAGCAGTTTTTTCTACCTAAATAGTGCTGGCAGTGTAGCATTGTCCATATTCAGGCTTGTGTTTTGGGCCTAGTTGTTTGTTAGTAGAGGCTGTGTGTCTGAGTACATATCCCAGGTCATCATAGCTTAGCCGAAGCCAGTATAACATTTCAGTGAGAGTGAATTGTTTGTGGTCATTGGCTGACTGGGGTTGCCGGGACTACGCCTTGGAGTAAGCACCTCATTGGTTCTTTCAAGCTTTTTTTTAAAGTTGTTTCAGGTTTCAACTTCGTTACTTAAGAAGTTAACTTGTGACTGTTTCTGCCATTTCACACTGAGCTAATCAGAGGAAGTCGGAGGAAGGGCTCTTAGCTAACTTATTTATAGCACTTTTATTTTACTCACTGTGTGTGAGGTATTAAGTACAATTTTCTACAATTGTTAAGCATCTGGTTGGGTTTGTTTGTTCTGATTTTTGTTTCCCACCCTCCCTCCTTCTTGGTATCCTGTTTTTATAGTTGGTGGCTTTGCAGTTGCTCGCCCCTACTGTAAATTTGATCTGGGACACTCCTCCCATTCTAGTGTCATTACCTCATTCTACCTATCCAGAGAGAGAACATTTGAGAAGGCCAACCCAGTTATCTCCTTTCCCCTTTCCACTTTACAAAAAAGAAAATTTTCTAAAGCTTGTTTTCTGCCTTTCCTATGAGTTGTCTAGTCCAGATACAGATTTGCTGTATCCAGGACTGTTTGTAAGCTTCTGAGCCCCCAATCCTTTCTGTGTTGGAGGGAAGCCTTCTAGCTTAATTTTGTTTCTTAGAACTAGCCAGTTTTCTAGTTTCAGTACTCAAATCAGTTTTTTTGAGCTCAGCACTTGTTCAGAACTTATTGTAAGCACTAAATAAGCTGCAAATTACTACAGCACTCAACTTTCCTCACTTGTCTAGAGGAAAACAGTTTTTACTACTTAATAAATAAGCACCTGTCCAGGCATGTCTAAGGGTTAGCTTCCAGTGTTTTCTCCTGTCTACCTGATGAATCTGGGCATCGCAATGCAGCAATTGCCTCATGTACACAGACAACCCTCTCCTCCTACCACCCAACACTGCAACCTGTGAGAGATGCCCTTATATAACCAAACTGGAAGCAAAGATCTCTTCACCCAAGACTGGACTAGACAGTCAAGAGGAGAAGGTAAACACTTGCACCACACCACACTCATCACATAGTCCCTCAAAACCTATACCACCAAAACACACACATAGAAACACAAAACACACACCTACATTCACAGAGGCTCTCAAAAAAAATCTACCCAAGCAAAAGGGACTTCCAAAGCAGAAACGCAAGCAACTTTCACCCCCCAACACAACCCAAATGACACATAACCCACAAACTCAGTGTGCCACTCAACCACAGCCCATAAAGCATAACAACGTACCCAACACTCTAGTCATATGTGACTCTATAGACAGGCACACTGATGTTCCACTCACCAGGCTAAACAAGGAGAAAGTTACTGTCAGCTGCCTGTCAGGTGCCAGGATCTGCCACATAATGCATGCACTCAGGTCACTCCACAGCAAGTACAGATATGACTCTGTCATTGTCCATGTTGGTGTGAATGACTTGAGACGTATCTTCCTGGACTACATGAAAAGAGACATGGAGGTGCTTTCTGATCTTGTAGCCCAGGCAGTTATGACCCTAGCCCTGAGTAGCATCCTGCCATCACCCAGAATGATACCACAGTACAAGGACAAAATGATTGACTTCAACAATTGGCTAAACTTCTGGTGTCATTCTAAGGGGATCCAGTATCTGTCTGCCTGGGATGACATGATCGACAAACCATGATGCTTTGCCAGAGATGGCCTGCACCTGTCGCCCTTGGGATTCTAGATACTGGCTAAGCCTCTTGACACCCCTATAGTGCCTTTTTTAGGCAAGATTCAAATGACAAATATACCACCATAACAGGTACAAGCAAGCAAAATCTGAGGGTAATGCTACTTAATGCTAGAAGTCTAAACCTCAAGATGCACTCACTCGAGACACTCCTTAAAATGGAGAACATCGACATCTGTGCAGTGACAGAGACCTGGTTCAAGGCTCCAGAGAACACCCCTGCATTACCAGGCTATAATTCATATCACACCTTTTGGCCACCTAACCTGGACCGATGCACTAAAGGTGGAGACATGTCCATATTCATTAAGGATATCCACATCCCCAGGCTAGTTGCTCAGCATAATGCATCTGAGATTATCCAAGTGCAACTAACTCTGGGCAAGACCGCAATGCAAATTGTAGCTTGTAACAGATCCCCCACCATGCCCCAGGATTCCCATTCCTCATTTCTTGATACAATGGAAAACATTAGGTTACAACCTAACACCCAAATAATGGGCGATTTCAACTACCCCACCATTAACTGGGAAAACTACTCATGTGCCAACTCTTGTGCTCAATGTTTTCTGGAATTCATAAATTCCAATGCCTTAGATCAACTTATCCACACAGCAATATCCTAGACCTGGTCATTACCAACACGGGCAACTGGTGTTCCACACCAGAGGTCAATTTCTTGTTGGTCAGATTCGACCACAAGCAAATCACCCTAGACATCCACAACCCACCCCCACCCCTCATTAGGGGAAATCACTGTGAAAAATTTCTCCAAAGCCAACTTCACGCTTCTCAAGACAGAAGTGGCAAACTTCACGACACCCATGCAAACGGACAATAGAGATACGACTGCTGAATCCTATACAATTGCACTTTATAAGCACTTACACGAGTGCATGGATCATGCAACCCCTAACAAAACTAAGATGCTTTCCTCCAAAAAAAGAAGCCAATCTGGTGGTCCCCTGCTATAAACAAACTCTACAACAGAAGAAAGAAACTGCTGCAAAAAAGAGTATAATCCCATGATTGGAGGAACGGTCAGCCACTGTAAGAAGCTGAGATCCCTCATAAAATCCTCCAAAGCTAGTTATGAAAACAAAATTGCCACTGATTCTAAAGACAACCACAAAGCATTATATAGCTATGTCAAGAATCTCAATGGCAACACTCAGATCTACTCTGAGTTACAGCACATTGGCACTAAATATACAGAACCAACTGATATTGCCAACATCCTGACAGATAGGTTCAGTGCTAACTTTACCCCTCTCTCATCCCCAAAAGGGATCTCTATACCAGAAGAATGCAAAGTACCTGTAATCACTGCTGCACAGGTAAAAAACACACTCTCCAAAGCCAAGAACACAGCATCCATGGGGCCTGACAACATCCCAGGCTGCGTTCTACATGAACTACAGAACGAACTGGCACCCCACCTAAGTACCATGTTCGATCATAGCCTCACCTCAGGCTTTGTGCCCACTGAATGGCGCATAGGAACGGTTATCCCACTCCACAAAGGGGGAGCCACCACGGACCCTGGAAACTACCACCTCATTAGCCTGACGAGCCTGGTCTGCAAGGCTATGGAGCGTATCATCGTGGAACTTATAAACAATGACATTGGTAATCTCCAAACTCTGGACCCTACCCAGTTCAGATTTGCAAAAGGCAGATCATGTCTCCTAAACCTGATAGACTTCATTGAAGCGGTCACCAAAGCCGTAGATGAGGGTAAGGTGGTTCACACAGCCTATCTAGATCTCGCCAAGGCTTTCAACACCATCCCTCACTCTGGAATTATAGACAAACTCATGAAACTAGGTATAAATCCATATGTCACAAGATGAGTTGCCAAGTGACTCACTGATAGAACCCACACTGTCAAAGTAGCAGACTCTAAATCCAACTTCAGACCAGTGAAAAGTGGAGTACCACAGGGTTCAAGTCCTAGGTCTTCTCCTGTTTGGTATCTACTTCTCTGAAGTACAGGCTAACACAGAAGGTCTTTGGCTAACAAAGTCGCAGATGACTGCAAACTAGGAGCCATAATCAAAACTGCTAATGATGTGGACATCCTACAAAAGGGCCTCACTGAGACAGATGCCTGGTGTCAAAGCCATGGCCTCAAGCTCAATGCCAAAAAGTGCATTGACATCCCTTTTGGTAAAAACTCTGTACCCATGAACTACCACATAGGCGGTAGTCTACTTAACACCAAATGTGTGATAAGAGACCTTGGGACACAGGTGGACAGTAGTCTCTCCTTTGATAATCACATCGCCACAACAGTCAGGAAATCCTTTTACGTGGCACACCTCATCACAAAAGGTTTCTCATCCAGGAAAAAAGAGGTCATTATTCCCCTCTACTCGTCACTCATTAGACCCATTATAGAGTACAACGCCCATTTTGGTATGTACCTCACAAGACATCTACAACAACTGGAAAGGCCACAGAAATACCTAACAAAGAGGATTACTGGCCTCAAACAGATGCCCTACGCAGACCGTCTCAAAAAACTCCAACTTTACTCTGTCGCATATCACCTACTCAGAGGCAATCTCTGCCTAACATACAGAGCTATGTCAAACCCAGAGCTGTTGGACATGGTCCACGTAAAATCCCAATCCCTCCAATCTACATGCTCTAGGGACCTAAACCTTGTCACCACAATAAACAGAACATGCTGGAGGGATAGATTCCTGTCTCAGAGACTTCCCATACTCTGGAACAAACTACCTATATATATCAAACAAAGTTCCTCATTAGCACTCTTCAAGAAAAATCTTGATGATTGGATGGGAGATAGGAAATTCACCCTGGGATCACTTCTGTGGCTCTGCTTGACAGAGGCACAGGAAAATAATTTTCTTGGGTGGCAAAAGCCAGGGTACCATTTGGCTAGGCTTATATAGGCCCTAGGGCCAATAACCTAGTACCAACCTATGAACCTATATAAAAATCTCTCTTAATAATTTTAGTCCTGCATATTTAAAAAATGTCCTTTTATCCTTTACACCTAGATATTAAGAGATCAAGTTAAGGTTTAATTCATCAAGCTAGACTATCACAGGTCATCTCTTACACAATCCATTCCTCACTTGGATGGACACCCTCATTTCTTCTTGCCTTCTTTCTGCCTCTTCCAAATATTCTTAAACAAATTGTTCTCTGCTTTACTGCACATGTGACCAAATCACCATAATCTGTTTTCCCTGGTTGTCTCAAGCTATCTCAGAAATTAAGTCCACTTTGACTTCTGCTCTGATGTCCTTATTTCTTCATCTGTACCACAGTGTGCAACCTACCACCCTTCTGAGGCACTACATCTCCAATGGTCTGAGTTTCCTCAGCTGTTCTGCTTTCAGTGGCCAGTTTTCCAGAATGGGAAAAGCAGTCAATATAACCAATTTGGCTCTATGTGATTTGGTTACATTAACAGCTTTTCCAAGTCCCTTCTGAAATTTGTACTTCTCATTTTTATCATTCCATCATTGCTAACTATTTATCTGTAATGTATAAAATATTGGAAATTGCCACTGAAAGAGTTGAAGTAGAGGTTAACTGGGGTTCTGTAAGGTAAGCTATCTGCAGTATACAGTTTTAGTTCTTACAATGTCTGACCTATTTTGAAGAATTCAAGCTTAACATTTTTTAAGATAAGAAATTAATGATTGATGATCATCAGAAAAAGAGCAGGCAAGAGACGTGACTCCTGGCATATGCTCTAAAACAGGAGGAAGGGAAGTTAAAGCATGCCATTTACTGAAATTCTGGCTAAGTGTAAAGTATAAAGCAAAAGTGCAGGTGCTGGAGCTTTTACAGATAACCTAAATCAACACAATGCATACAGATGCACCAGTTCATGGAGCTGAATGCCTTTTCCTGGATCTAGGACAGCAGCTGTGATGTGATGCTGTTGAAATGTGGCTGATCGATGTGAGAGGTGTGGCCTGCTTTGCTCCCGTTCAACCATCAATTCCCCAACCACCCCCTGATCCACACATTTAATCCCACTGCTCTCCTCCCACTTTTTAACGACATCACAAACCTGTTTAAAGACACAGCTACATATCAGGACAATTTCCACACATTCACCCACACCATATCATTCATCACAATAGTATTACCTAAAACAGATTTAATATGAAACGCTTTTCATCGCTGCCCATACAGCAACTTCTTCAGATTAGTTGTGCTTCATATTAAATCTGTTTTACTTTACTTTGGGCTTCTAGACTCATTTGTCTTGGTTTCTACAGTTTTGTTACATTTCCAGCAAGTTACAATAGTATTACTTACCTAAAACCATATGACTCACTATCCTACCACTAAAACTACTCATATAGAGCTCCCCTTCTCAGGAATACAGCTTCTCAACACAGGAGAAGTAGCCATTTCCTACTACTGCTAGGGGTCTGAATATCCCTCCCAGCCACCTCTCAGTCAAGATTTGCCCATCCTGTTTATTCCACCCCTCAGGAAAGTTTAAACCAAAAGTAGACATTAAAAGAGCAAAAAAATATGTGCTTATGTCCAACTGCTATTAGGAGAACTAGCCATCTCACACTTCTGCTAGGGATATGAATATCCCTCCCAGCCACCTCAAAGACAAGATTTGCCCATCCCATTTACACCTCTTGGGAAAGTTTAAACCATGACTAGACATTAATACAGGAAGAAAACATTGGCATATGTCCATCTGCTATTAAGAACGCTAGTAGAACCACCCATCTGGTCTTATATTTCTGCTGAACAATACATTAAATGCATGGTTTCTCCTTTAGTTTGTAATAGGTTGCCCTGTCTTCAGTTCAGTAGCTGTGCCCCACAACTATTGTCCTTGGTCACCCTCAAAAAATACACTGCATTTTCTACCTAAACTAAGCAGCTCAGCAGAAAAACAGCAAGCATCAGGTAGCAAACCTGCACCCAATATGATAAAATTAACCCGAAGAATAAAACATATTTAACATTAGATTTTGATTACATTGCTGCTGAATAAGCAGATAATCTTTTATTCATTACCATAGCTCAGGACCTCTTTCCTCTGGGGACTAGCCTTGCCCTACCTAGCCGAGCTACCAGCAGCTTCGCTAATCTCCTTATCCACCCCCATATCATTACATTTATTGACCAAAGCATATCACCTCACCCACACCCACAACCACCCCAATATCATGAACTCTGTTGGCCAGAATATATCACCTGACACTTCACTACCCCCCTAACAAATTAATTACGAATCAGAAAACAATGATCTTTTTTCCCATCTTTCTCTTATCATCCCCACTACCCAATAGGTGCATCTCAATATTTATGTAGTTTTCTTCATCTCATTTCCTCTCTATACTCTTCTATACAGCAATTTCATACTTCCCAACATATGCACTTCCACTAATAATATCTGTAGACTTGCAAGGAACCACCACGAAACACTATGAACAGTTGATCAATTTATTGAGAGAGAGAACAAGCGCTTTCACGCACTAACCTAGTGCGCTTCCTCAGGTTACAATACAGAAGGTAGATCCTAATCTTTATATACATAACATATCCACCCTAATTAAACAATTAAATCAGGCAATTAAGGAAATTTTATCAGCATTTAAAGAGACGGCCAGATTTCTAAACCATCAACATTATCTCAAACAATGCTTGAAAAAACGTACACTTAATTGTAGATAAACGCGCAGTGTATTTTGAAATACAAATCCTACTATCTCTAAATATCCAAATTAATAATAGAATACAAACATTCATAAAAACACATGTAGTAAAACTACAACCTAATTATATACAGAACCCTAAAATTACGGGATCTGGCATATATAAGTAGATATATAGCAATTCAAACAAGTATATAAAATATAGACATATAAATGTCCTTAGTCAACTCATTTAAAACTGTCAAACATAAATAATATAGTGAATAAACCAAATCAACCTGAAAAAACAGGCATATTCATACAAAACGATATAAAGAGGACAAAGAACAAGAGAAAGAAAGAACAAAAATGGAAAAGGACTGGGAAAAAGATAAAAAAGCAGAGAAATATGTGAAATGAAGAATAAGAAAAGAAAAAGGAAAAAATGAGGGAAGAGGGAGGGGAAGTGAGTGAAAAGGGACATGTGTGTAGGATGGAAAAAGAAAAAGGGGAAAAAGGAAAAGAGGGGGCTGAGGGGAGGAGAGGGGGGAAAGAGGGCGGGAGGGGGGAAGAGGGGGAAGGGAGGGGGAAGGGGGGAAGAGGGGAAGGGAAGAAGAAAAAAGGGAAGAAGGAAAAGGGGGAAAGGAAAGAGGGGGGGAGAGAAAAGGAAAAGAGGGGAAAAGAAAGGGACATGAATGAAAAGGAAAAATAAAAAAGCAAATAAAGAAGTACCATAGGGGCACATCAAATAAGGTAAAGACCTTGGGCAAAAACCTGAATCTAATCATAGCATAATGGATATCAACATTAGACAAATCTAAAAAACCAACAGTATTAAAATAACTTCATATATTACCCAATAGGGCAGGTTTAATACTTAGGGCTGAATTCAAGCCTGGTTCTACATGTGCCCTAAGGTTAAGTATCCACTTCAACTCGCTCAACTCAAGAGCACCCACTATATCCCCTTCTCTTCTGTTATGATGTAGCTGCTGCAGAACCCTAAATTTAAAAACATGTGACGGAAACTGTTGGCAGTGTCTGGCCAACACATTGGTGGTATTTCCTTTCCTAATGTCATACATGTGGTTATAAATACGGTCCTTAAACCTGCGCGTGGTCATGCCCACATAGTAGGCCCCACAGGGTTCACATAAAGCTAAATAGATAACATTGACCGTATCACATGTCACATAGAACTTTGGCTCAAACACTATGCCTATATCTGTAAGTTCAAGTCTCTGAACACTAGAAATATATTTACACACACAACATTTCCTGCATGGAAAGGTGCCTTGTCTATAATTAACCCTGATGTCTATGGGTTCGATCTCCACCTTCTCCTTGCACAGTAGTCTCTTTAGATTCAGGCAATTATTGTATCTAAAACTTGGCCTATCGCCTACTATTTTAAACAGATCCTTATCCATATTCAATAACTTCCAATTGTTTTTAATAATATTCTCTATATGCCCTATGTCACTGGTATACCTAATGTCATATTGTATTTTCCTTTTATCGTTCCTTGGCGTACCAATGTAACGCCATTGTTTTTGTGCTGACCTGATTGCATCTGGAACGTTATTTCTTTGGTTTGACACCAATTGGAGTGGATATCTCCTATCAATAAGGCAACTTTCCTGGAAGTCCATCTGGTAGCTCATGTCCTCTGGGCTACTACATAACCTAGCTATCCTACACATTTGATTTTTAACCACATTTGGAAAAACATGCCTAGGATGCATACTCTCAAAGTGGAGGATGCCATTTCTCCAACAGGATTTCCTGAAAAGTGACGTTGTAATTACACACTCGTCATCCTTATTGATGGTAATATCAAGGAAATTAACTCTGCTAGTAGAGCATTCATATGTAAATTCTAAAAAAGTAGTTGTTGAGCCCATGAAGTCAACAAAATCATCTAGTGATTTAACATCTCCATTCCAAAGAAGAATGTCATCTACAAAACGTTTGTATAGAATGACATTATTTTTGTATCTTTCATCATTAAAAATGAACATCTTTTCCCATTGATATACTGCCTGGTTAGCATAGGCATTAGCGCATGGGGTGCCCATGGCAACCCCCCATGTCTGCCTATATATTCTATCCTGAAACAGAAAAATATTGTTGTTCAATATTATATCCAAAAGGGTACAGACCGTCATCTGATCATCATTAGCCAGATTACTAAGCTCAATCAGACAGCTCCTGACAGCATCAATTCCGAACTCATTAGGTATACTAGTGAATAAGCTTTTTATATCCAAAGTAACCATCAGTGTATCATGTTTTAGATATTTAAGCAACGAAGCATCCTTCAGATCCGTCAACAGGTTGAAAGAATTTTTCAAAATTGTGGGTATGCTGCCAACTAAGGGGCCTAATTTCGATTGTACAAATAGGGAGGCATTCTCCGTGACCCAGAGCTTCCCAGACACTATAGGGCGCAAAGGTGGTGGATATATCCCCTTGTGTATCTTGGGAAGCCCCTTGATAAGGGGAATCAGTGGGGTCTCAATTACTAAAAAGTCATACAGGCATTTATCCACACACCTAGTCATCAACAAGTCATAAAGGGTATCGTGCACATTCCTAACAATAGGTTCTACTTCATTTTTGCTTATTTGAGAATAAGCTACATCATCATTTAACATTTCATTCATCAAATCATTATACATTGCTAGATCCATAGCGACCACACCCCCCCTTTATCTGCAGGTTTCAACACCAAGCTGTTATCATTACATAGGGATTCAAGGCTACATTTCTGTAACGCATTCAAGTTAGTAAACAGATGTTTATGCTTCCTTTCTTTGTAATAACGATAAAAGTCATATTCACAGGCGCATTGAAAACATTCAACTAAACCTGACACAGGTGGTACATAGGTGCTCTTTCTCTTAAGTACAACTGAATTAAAAGCAGTGTCATTAACATCAGAGTCCTTGTACAATAGTTTTAGTGTTACCTTCCTTGTAAATTTGCGAAGCATAATGAGGGTATCAGACAGTTCACTTCTTCTAGCAGGAATAAATGAAAGTCCCTTGTTCAAGATAGAACATTCAGTTTCAGTAAACTCCTTGGAAGCTAAATTAAAGAATAAAACGTTCAATTCCTTTTTCTCCTGGGTTCCCGGACTTCTCCCGATAACTTCCGTTTGCCTCTCCCTCTGCTTGTTGAACGTGCCGCCGTTCGATTCTTGTAGGGTAGAGGGAAGTTTAAAGAAGCCGCTACATTCAATGTAGTGTTCAGACCATGAGCGTTCGTTTTGGGTCTAGCTCCCGCTGTTTCAGATGCTTTGAGGCATTGTTGGTTACAAGGGAGTGAAGAACCGGATAATGTAATATCCGCTTCTGTGTTCAAATTACTTGAAGTAAGACTGCCAGAAGAATTACTCTGCAGATTGGATACACCAATGGTATTAGGGGTGCTTGGTGGTATGTTGTCAACCTGGTCATTGACCTCATTTATTACAGCCGCTTCATTAAACCTCAGCCACACAAAAATGCGGCCCATTTGAAAAT
Source organism: Protopterus annectens (assembly GCF_019279795.1). NCBI lineage: Eukaryota > Metazoa > Chordata > Ceratodontiformes > Protopteridae > Protopterus > Protopterus annectens. Next base: position 977,680,100 of record NC_056727.1, on the reverse strand, counting down.
CATTACAGTCACGCTTAAGTTTTTTGAGCTTAATTTGTTCAAGCTTACACTGCATTTTCTACCTAAACTAAGCAGCTCAGCAGAAAAACAGCAAGCATCAGGTAGCAAACCTGCACCCAATATGATAAAATTAACCCGAAGAATAAAACATATTTAACATTAGATTTTGATTACATTGCTGCTGAATAAGCAGATAATCTTTTATTCATTACCATAGCTCAGGACCTCTTTCCTCCGGGGACTAGCCTTGCCCTACCTAGCCAAGCTACCAGCAGCTTCGCTAATCTCCTTATCCACCCCCATATCATTACATTTATTGACCAAAGCATATCACCTCACCCACACCCACAACCACCCCAATATCATGAACTCTGTTGGCCAGAATATATCACCTGACACTTCACTACCCCCCTAACAAATTAATTACGAATCAGAAAACAATGATCTTTTTTCCCATCTTTCTCTTATCATCCCCACTACCCAATAGGTGCATCTCAATATTTATGTAGTTTTCTTCCTCTCATTTCCTCTCTATACTCTTCTATACAGCAATTTCATACTTCCCAACATATGCACTTCCACTAATAAGTACGGTAGCCATTCTAAGCCAATTAAATACTTATGAATCATGCCCTATCTACACTCAAACCAAGTTCTCCACAAAAACCTACTTGCCCCCTGATTACAGATACAACTCTCTAATCTGGCCATCCCTCTTCAGCATAGACAAAATCCTACTCAAAACTATACATTAGTAAACTACACCAAATGCAAAACTCCACAATCCAGTGTAAAAAAACACACCAAAATTACTTCTCCAAAATCTCAAAAAATGCCACCACTCACCCCAATAAACTAACAGAGGGAAGAGATGTACATTCCAACCATGGCCCAATGCTAGTCCCACCTAAACAAACCTAACATCCAAACAACCTAAACGCTTTGCATAAAAACTCCCCTCCTCAACAATCCTCAAAAACACAACAAACCCCTGTTTCTTCCTCCAGCATACAAATATATAATCTCAACACCCACAGCATATGCAATAAGAAATCAGACCTTCATACATGGAGAGAATTCTGTCAACCCCACATCTTAGCTATCACTGAAACCTTATTAAGACCTGAAATTAAAGTTGAAGAAATCATTCCTCCCGCTTACACCATCATTAGGAAAGATCAAATAGATAAATGGGCTGGGGGCATGGCCATCATCTTTCAAGTCACCTTACAAATCTTTACCCACCTCCCAACTATTTCACAAAGCAGCAATAAAGAAATAGTAATAGGTGAATTCCACCTAAATAATCATAAATCCATGATCATTGTAGCTGCCTACAGATTCCAATCAAAACGTTGACTTAACCAAAATACCAAACTGCATATGACTGAGACAGAAGCACTGTAAATCCATAAAAGCAAAGGTAAATATTGCCGAAAGTGTAAAACACTGAAATGCAACTGTGCATGCGCCACTGGTACCCGTCGAAACCTCTAAAACAAAAGAAATAAAAAAGTAGTATTTTAAATAAAATTGTACATTTCATAATGTTTTTTTCAGGGGGCCATGACCCCAACCCCCCTGTAAATTATATATACTAACTCCAAGATCACTCTACAGTGGGGAAAATGAAATGCTGGTGGCACATGCACAGTTGCGTTTCAGTGTTTTACACTTTTGGCGATGTTTACTTTCACTTTTGTGGATCTACAGTGTTTCCGTCTTGATCATATGCAGTTTGGTATTATAGTAAGTCAATGTTCTGATAGGGATCCTCACCTACACCTACACCCCACAAGAATTCCAAGTCAACCAAAAACATACTTAGCTATTTATCATCTACTTTTAACCAAGAAACTATCCTGCTCAGTGACCTTAACATAGACTGGACCTCTAACAAACCTAACTGGACTCCCCATAATATTAACCTCTATCACGTCACTCAGCTGATCCAACAATCAACCTAGTTTGACAAAGTATCTAAGAAATCCATGCTAGACTGCATACTCTCAACCAACTCTAAAAGAATTAAGCTAGCCAAAACCTTCCTAGACTCTCTCTCTCAGTGATCATCACCCCACCTATATCAACAGAAGAAGAACACTTCTGGCTAACATCAAAGACTGAAACAATACTAATTTCGTAAACATTAATCATACTTTGACTTAGGAATGGGGTCCATTCCCGTCATGGTATTAAAACCCCAAAAGACTTGGAGAAATTAAAAAATAGATAATACCACAAACTCCCCCCCCCCAACCCCTATGCAACCTATGCATTTAGCATATCCTGTATTTTGTTCTGGCTCTTCTGCCATCCTTGAGCATCTTTGATGTACCCAACATAGGAGACTCTGGCCTTTAGGAATTCTTGCTTGTTTTGTCTAGCTCTTAGCTCATACTTCCCCAATTTTTTCAAGTTGTTCTAAGTGCTCCTTCTCTGTAGTTCCAGTGGCAGTTATATCGCCAAGCTAAAACAAGACTCTAGACACTTCTTGGGGTACCTGACCATCACTTGTTGTCATGGGGCTGGGGAAGAAGCCAAAACAGATACCACTCATTTATAACAGTAGAACCCCTTTATGGTATTAATTGTCAGGAGCACTTTTGCATCTTTTTTTACTGCCATCATTGGGAGGTAAGCATCAGCTACATTCACCATTGAAAAGTGTTATCCACCTGGCAGACTGACAAGAATGACCTCAGCTCTAAGCTAAGGATACTGTTCATCTTGCAAGATATGCTAATTGTGATTTTGAAGTTCCCACAAAGATATCCCTTACATTCCTTTTTACTATAGGGGTAACTAGAGTCAGCCATGGACTCCAGCCTACTATTAAAGAATTCCAACAGCTTCCATCAAATCTAACTTCTTTGCAAATCATAGAAAGATTGGTTATGACACTGGATGGGTCTTGCAAAACTTTGGAGACATATTTTCTGTTAGCACAATTTACTATTAATATACTTCAAGATACCAGTGTTACCTTTTAACATTTATCAGTATTAATTCCACTTTTTCCTCAGTAGTTTGTGATTTGCAAGCAATGCCCATGGGCTGCTTATCTTTTTAAAGTGTCAACTTTCTCCACCACTTTCAACCAATAAGTGTGTACTGCCAGTTTGTATCATCTACAAGTGTAACACTCCCTTTTCAAATGCACTATCCCGACACAGGCAGCACTCACACTGGTATAACTTTTTCATCAGTGTATGTTTTGAGAAGGAAAGAATATGGTTTTATCCCTCCCTTGTTAAGAAATGCTTTATAGCAAGTAATTCTGAGACATTACTGAAAGAGATGACCCTGTGTCCTACTCCATTTTTACTATGTAACCATTTATTACTGGCATGAGCTAAGGTGTCTGCTTGTCTTTGCCATTTATGCTAAATAAGTGTAGACTCTAGACTGGCCAGTGCAATGTTGCTGTCACTATCAGAAATTTTAGAATATTATACATATTTTTCTTTTCATTGTGATACATTTTATCTTTTGTCTTTTCACTGTGCCAAACTCTCTAAATATGGTCTCTCTGATGACACTGTATGCACTCTTCACCTTTGAATTTACTCTGAGAAGGAAGATTAAACATGTGCGTACTTCAGCAGCATAGCTTATATGTCTTGCTTCCACCATTTTGTTTACATTACCAGTTTTAACTCTACCTTGTAACATCATCTAGTCTCCTGCTGAAAGCTGTTGATGAAAATAATCCTTTACTTCTCATCTAATCATTAAATCGGACTTATTTTTTTAATTCCTTCCTGTATTGTTTCACTCACCACATGATCATGTAAGGCATCAATTAAGCCATTACCAAACTAACAATACTCTAGTATTTTCTTATCTTTTACCATATAAGCTGCAATCATCTCTTCATTTTGATTACATTTGTTGAACCTGAAATGTTCCACAATTAACAGCAGCTTTGGGGACAAATGGACTGGCATCACTCACCCTAACATGTTGAACTGTTTACCATCAGGCCTATTCAGAGTGGTTAAACTATGGACAGTGCTTGCCTTTTCTACAGAACTATCAAATGTATCAGTTTTACAAATATACATTATGTTCACGGATATTAATCAGATTCCACTGCCACCTTGGGGTCTCTTTGTTTTGGCATTTTGCAATACCTTCCCATTGTATAGCCTACTCTAATTACTATAGTGTTTTTATCTGTTTGTACACACTAACAAATAGAATATGCTTCCAAGGATACAGCCAGAAGACACTGTATTGCTCCTGTTTGTACTTGGGCTTTATTGATATAGTTTCAGTTTTATTCTTTCCGGAGTGAAATGCAAGTTATTATTCAACACTGCAGCACTTGAATATGAGGTAAGTGTTGGAAATAGATCACAGACCAGGCATGTATACCAGAATTATTAGTATACAACATGATGTCATCTGGTGTAGGGGCAATGCCTTTTCAGGTAGTCATAGCTGAGATGGCTTTTGCCACATTTTAGAAACAGTACTAGAGTCAAACTCAGTGGGAGGCACCAATACTGAAAAATAATTCATTTGTGTATGATGAGGGTGTAAGTTGTTGTGGAAAATTATCTCATAATGTATACAAGTTTGTTGTCCAGTGCTCCTATTGTCACTCTGTAAATTATGCAATCTCTGGAAGATACAATCTGTGGAAGACATTTTCATATCCTATTTTCTTCAGTTTGTTGGCAGTACAGTTGTCTGACATTTCCCTTTTGGTTCTGTAAAAAGTAGTATATATATATATATATATATATATATATATATATATATATATATATATATATATATGTATCTCAACTTTCTTCATTTGATTAAATCACTATCATATATGATTCTGGTCATTCATACATGGCAGATGTGTGTAATGAATGAGAGAAAATAAATCTCTCTACCCGACTATAACAAAGATGGGATTCTCAGTCTCAGACCTCAAGATTTCAAGTGTAGTGCATCTACTCTCCATCAAAAAAGAATCAGGGGTATAGCCCCTTTCCAGAATGAAGCCATAATTTTAGATATTTTTCTACATTTACTCATTCAAGTAGGTAATTTATCTTTAGAATTTTGAGAATATTGTTTTGTTCAATATTTTTGCTTTACAATAGTATTGGATGTTTTGTATTGGTTTTGCCTTAGCACTACTTAATTATTTGCAATGGCTACATTTGTAAACATTTGAGGTGTCTTTCTGCACATTCTCACAAAACTGCACAGAAGTTCTTTGCTCTTTTCTAGTAGCCATATACTGCACATAGGACTATAAACTGAATTGTATTAACATTTTCCAGCTGAATAACCAGTATATTTTTAATCATGTCCATAGTCACACAAACTATGTTTGATTGCTGTAACTGTGTTTGCAAAACTATGACCTGAAACAGCAGCTAGTGTACCTTATTTTTAACACATACACAGCTTAACTAGTGGGTTAAGTTTCCACTCAAATGATAAAAATAACACTTGTGTGTACTTAATTTGAAGTTTAGAGACAACATGTTGCACGTACACTCAGATACTATCTTACATGCTGCTCCAGTGTCTAGTCTAAACACCACAGCATTGCCATTTATACACACTTTCTCTCTCCAGACCTCCTGGAGATGGTTCTGGTACTCATGCACAGTTTTATTGCTAGGCATTCTGATAAACAGCCCATTTCTTAATTCCTAAATTCAACATTTAGCTTGCATAATTTTCTCAATCTGCACTTCTATTGTACCCACAAGCATTTCTAATTCTGCTTGTTTGATTCTACAATGTCAACCTTTTTGTGATTTAAAATGTTCTTACAAAATGTTTTCTGCCCCTACATTCTACATATTTGATGTATAGGTTTAGTTTGTATTTTTTATATTTGTTGCACCACTCATTTGTTACTAGATGCAGATTTGGATTCCATGTAATCAATAACATTTCCATATTTATTTTATTATTTTAGAGATTCTAGGCTTTAATTGCATTTTATTTTTGCCTATAGTGTCAGTGCTGCATACATGTAACTCCTCTGTTATTTATTTTAACAGCACACTTGATATTTTTTTTCAAAACATTGTGGCTTTTTCTAGTGATGTCTGATTTTGTTAACAGACTGCATCTTATTTAATAATTTCTTATGTGATAGATTATTATGTGTTTGATTAAAGAGTCACACAGTCATTCAGTTTCATATTCATTTGACCTGTTTCATAATTTAGGAACATAATCATCCATATTTTCTTTGATATGGTAAGCAATAATGCTCAATATAAGGTAAATACTTCTTTGACTTGCACTATGCCTACAAAATATTTCTCAATACAGTTATTTTTTAAGGCAAATGGTTCTTTGGCCTGCAGCATGCCTGGAGTCACAAGTCTCAATTGTCCCTGATTTTGCAGAACATCCCGGATTTTGCCTCGTATTTTTACCATGTCTCTCATATAACTTTTGATTTTCTGATAAATAAGTGAGGATTACAGTGAATCAGTAGTGTTAGACATTACAGCTTTATACTTTGTATTGTTCAAAAAAATGCACATTGATGCAAAACCTGTTATTCTATTGCAATTTTAAGTGAATTACAGTAATAGGAACACAAACCAGCACAAACCAATAGTGGAAAACCAACACTAATTGCCCAAAATTCTACTGAACACTCAGAAGGATTACAAAACCAAAGGCTTTAGCGTACTAAAGTCTGACGAAGTCCACTCTGGATAAAAGCGGAGATTAAAGTTTTTGTATGCTAAAGCCTTTGGTTTTGTATTCCTTCTGAGCGATCAATGGAATTTTGCACAAGCAGTGAATTACAGTAATATTTATTCCAGATTTTAGGCCTTTGGCCCTGCAAGTATTTTTGGCTATGTCTAGGATTCTTCAGCAATTACGTTGTGAAATATGCCTGGAATCTACTTCTCAATACAGCCAGTTTGTATGCATCTTTTTCTTTTAGAAGAAATGTGTTCACTACATTAAAGGCTTCCTTGCTGGCGGTTACTAAACATGGCACACTGGACATTTTCTGGCTTGTTCCTGATGCCACTTACAGTGAGACATAGCTCTAAGTGTTGAATCCAGTTGTCTGACAGCTACCCTTGCAATTTCAGAATCATCTGTGGTTGAGTGATTCCTATTTTGAGAGAAAATTTATGAAATTTCACCAATAATTGTACTATTGCATTAGTCTATGTAAAAGTATGTATTTTCAAATAAAAGCATGCAACTGAATTCAGTGTTCAGTAAACAGATTACTCTGGTGTGTTTTTTTTGTTAAAATTCAAAGACAGAACTTTGGAAAAAATAACACAATGCATCCAAGTCTTGTTCAATCCTTCTATCACGTCATAAATAATGAAAACATTTGCTATGACATAGCAAGGTGAATGCAATGAATTTCCAGATTTTTCACACTTAACAGGAAACAATATTGTAAAACATTAGTTCTGGCACCATATGAATGGGAAAAAATTTGTTAACAAGCATGTCGGGTTGGAATATGTGGAGTCATAGAACACTTTGTCACACAGAGGCAGATGCTTCTTCCTACAACATGTGCAGAACCCTAGCCAGTCACATGACTCACCCCATATATGTGTGAGTGTGTGTGTGTGTGTGTGTGTGTGTGTGTGTGTGTGTGTGTGTGTGTGTGTGTGTGTGTGTGTGTGTGTGTGTATATATATATATATATATATATATATATATATATATATATATATATATATATATCTGCTTCAGTAGATTGAATGTACACAAAACCAAAATTTACTTTCACAAGATGAGAAGACTGCAATTTGAAAATCATGAACATTTACAATTTCAAAACTGGTAAAAATCAAAAAGCAGCTGTGCATGTCAGATACCACTAGCAGCATGTGAACAGAGAGTGCAGTGCACTGACAGAAACACTTGCTCCATTTAAGCATTGCATTTAAAATAAGAATGTGCCATATTTAACGTTTTTGCAGGGGTCAAGCTCCCCTGCACCCCAACCCCCCCCACGCAAATTATATATACTAACTCCAAGATCGCACTACAGTGGAGAAAAGGGTAAACTTACTAATCCTCATTGCGCTGCGATCTTTAGTCTAATTCATTTCAGAAAGGTACATTTTTATGTTAAATGCAGTACTTAAATGGAGCAGGTATTTCTGTCAATACACCACAATCTCCATTCACATGCTGCTACTGGTGTCTGACATGCGCTATAACTTTTTCGTTGCTACTAGTTTTGAAATTGTAAGCATTCATGATTTTCAAATTGTGATCTTCTTGTCTCAGTAAAGTAAATTTTGGTTTTGTGTATATTCGATCTACTGAATATATATATATATATATATATATATATATATATATATATATATATATATATATATATATACACACACACATGTATCTACTTTCATTTACTGAAATCCCAGAATGTTGAACATTATTTTTGCGAGATAAAAATAAAACTGAAAATACCGAACAGTGTAGTTTTTCCCAGGGCAAGTAAACACTTGTCCAGCAGGGGGAAATATGCCCTAGCTAACAAAGTAAGCTGTCATTTTGGTGCTGCTCAGTACTATCACTGCCCAATGATCTGTTACTGAATTGGTGTCTAGAAATAATCTTTACCTTTTTATACATTGTTAAGATAAATTTATGGCATTTGAATGCATCAAAACAGTCATAAGAATTAGAAGACAACTAGCAATAGAGTTACTGGCCATTGAAGTACATCTCCTATCTATATGAAGATGACTCCACAACAATTTTTTTTGTAGCCCACAGGCCATCAAGCACCCAGTCCTAACACTCTATAAATCCTTTTATTCCTTTTCAGGATGACAGCCAGACCCATCCATTTCTCAGACATGGCAAGTATCCTACAGCACATTCTTTTCTTGTTCTCAGCAAAAATGTTATGATCCATTCATCCCCTTTCAAGGTAAGAGTCAGGTGCCAGGAATGGGATGTCATAGATGTGCAACAGCCAACCATTGCAATCTAGCCCCTTCCAATTGCAGCTGTGACTTCTTCTGCAGTTGTTCCTTTGGAAATGAATGAGTGCATCCAAAGATGCCACTCCCTCCTAGCTTCCTGTGTGGTGCAGTCATCACCATGGCCCCATAGTGCTGCATGCAACACACCTCATACTCTTGGAAGTGTCAGCCCTGGATGAGACTGGATCATATTCCTCTTTACAGGATGTGTGAAACAACTTTGGCCACTCACTCCCACACTCCCCTGCTCAGCTTTCTCAGCTTCCCATTCTACTAAATCAAAAAGGTCAGTTTAGTTTCTACAATTGTTTTGGGAGTCAGGACATCCTAATAAAACTGTGTGATCAACCCTCTAAATGCAATTATAAAAAGAACAGGATCACTGAAATGTGAAGAATATTAAATATGAAAAAAAACAGTAAAAAAGAGATTTTTGTAAGGGTGCAAACTCCCCTGCTCCTCCCAACCTTGCTGTCACTTCACTGCTGCTTACACATACAAACTCCAAAATAACAGTATATTCCAGAAAGGAAGAAAATCTGCACCACTAAAATCTGAATGTTAAGTTACAAAGCCATATTTTTCCATCACGTGTGTTACAGTGCAAGCCTGGTATTGCAGGACTAGGCTAGAAGCCAAACTCATGTCTTGGTGGTGAGTGTGTGAAATTAATATTGGCTGTTACAAGAACATTGCCCTCAGATCAGTATTGATACAGAGAGGTAGAGAGCAGGTAATCTGTCTGATAGGTGGGATAGAATGTCAAATATGATATTTTTTAGTACTGATTAAGGTTCTAATTGTGGTGCCAGTATCTACAAGAACTGACAAGGCTGTCAGATAACTAGTGGGTGTATGGAAGGATGGAGCAGGCTGTCATTGCAGATAAAAAGAACTAAGGCAGGATTTACTGGTCATAAACCCGTTAGTACATGCTGAAAGTTTCTTCTGTGGACCAGGACACTATATTCAAACATTAGGCAGTAGTGTCACTCCCCGTCCTGCTTGAGTCAAAATAATAACAAATCAAGGAATCCTTTCCAAAGTTCAAATTCTCCCCCCCCAAAAAAATCAGTCACTACAAAAATACAGTACCTACCTTCCTACAGCTTTGTAAGAAGGTAGCTCCAGGCCTATCTATGGAGAATCAAAATATTGGAGGAAGAAGAGGAAATATGTTTGGAGAGGGACATTACGTCGAACTCAGCAGTAAAACCTTCCATTCCTTTCTTTTTGTGGTCATTAGATATGTGGACCAAACCAGTCACAATGCAGGTCATTCTGCAAAAATCATACTCTAAGATCAGGTAATGACAACTGCAGAATAATAGCTAGCATACCATGTCCATTTCTGTACATTGTTACTCTGGAAACAAACAATCATATCACAATAAACAAAATTAATAGAATAAAACACTAATAATAATCCAGTACAAGGCACAATGTCTTTTATATATGTCTGTACAACTGCCCAAGTCCCAGCCGCTGAAAGATCACTGTGTCACAGCCAGGGACTCAGGTGTCTTCCAGGTGGCACAGCCTGCTGTTTGTGCTAAAACTCAACTACATGTTCTGCAAAGTGCAGCAGCCATGCAGAAAGAATGACTTTGCTACATCTTGCCCAAACACAGTAAATGAATTGAGCAAGGTTAAGTCCAGCAGCCACAGGAAGAGAATGGGAGGGGGGAGGAGCATAGATGATGGTTTCAGGCACTGAAAGGGAGTGGGGTTTTGGTTTAGTGATGGGGAGTTTTAGGTTTATAGAGCAGGTGGGGTGTTTAGGAGTGGAATGCAATCAGGGACTTTAGGTTTAGTTAGCAGGAAGAGAGCTATAAGTTTAAGGAGCGTGAGAGGAATTTAGGGTTGGGGAGTGGGAGTGCAGCTTTAGGGTGAGGAACCAATCAGAGACTTTATGTTCAGAAAGAGGGAGTGGAGTTTTAGGTTTAGGGAATGATCAAGACTTTAGGGTTTGGGAGGGGCATGCTATGATTAGGGTTAGGGACAAGGTGGAAGTGTAATGGTTGGAATTAGGGTTCTGGTAGGGCCTTGCAGTTCATTAGGACCTGATGGTGGGAGGGCTAGGTAATTAACAAGGATTTTGAGTTATAGCACTTGCCATTTAGAATAAGTGGCAACAAGCAAAAATGTCACAAGCAATTAGCACCTGAGAACTTGTAGTTGACCCTTTTTATATGTACTGTATCTCTGTTTGACATATGTATGTTGAGTAGAGATACAGTACATATACAGGTAATATAGAGTCATTACAGTATATATGTATATATATATATATATATATATATATATATATATATATATATATACACACACACACACACACACACACACACACACACACACACACACACACACACACACACACACAGTGGATATAAAAAGTTTACACACCCCTGTTAAAATTTCAGGTTTTTGTGATATAAAAAAATGAGAGCACAATAAATCATTTCAAAACTTTTCCCACCTTTAATGTGACCTATAACCTGTACAATTCAATTGAAAAACAAACAAATCTGTCAGGGGAAACAATATAAAAAATTAAAAAATGTACAATACGCTGGTTAAATAAGTGTGCACACCCTTAAACCAATACTTTGTTGTGTGTGCACACCCTTAAACTAATACTTTGTTGAAGCACCATTTGATTTAATTACAGCATTCAGTCTTCTTGGGTGCACACCTGCCATCAATTAAAGAGACTCTGATTAGTCCCAAATAAAGTTCAACTGTCCTGGTAAGATTTTTCTGACATTTACTCAGTTGCCTGCTACAAAAAGCCATGGTTCGCAGAGAGCTTGCAAAGCATCAAAGGGATCTCATTGTTGAACGGTATCAGTCAGGAGAAGGGTACAAAAAAATTTCCACAGCATTAGATATACCATGGAACACAGTGAAGACAGTCATTAAAAAGTGGAGAAAATATGGGACAACAGTGATGTTCCAAAGAACTGGATGTCCCTCCAAAATTGATGAAAAGACAAATGAAAACTGGTCAGGGAGGCTGCCAAGAGACCTACAGCAACACTGAAGGAGCTGCAGGAATTTCTGGCAAGTACTGGTTGTGTACTACATGTGACAACAATCTCCCATATTCTCCATATGTCTGGACTATGGGGTAGGGTTGCAAGACAGAAGCCTTTTCTTACACAGAAAAACATCCAGGCAAGGCTAAAATTTGCAAAACAATAGATCAAGTCGCCCAAAAGCATGTGGGAAAATGTGTTATGGTCTGATGAGACCAAGGTTGAATTTTTTGGCCACAATTCCAGAAGGTATGTTTGGCGCAAAAACAACACTTTGCATCACCAAAAGGACACCATCCCCACAGTGAAGCATGGTAGTGACAGTATCATGCTTTGGGGTTGCTTTTCTTCAGCTGGAACTGGGGCTTTAGTCAAGGTGGAGGGAATTATGAACAGTTCCAAATACCAGTCACTTTTGGCCCAAAACCTTCAGGCAACTGCTAGAAAGCTGAACATGGATTAATTTCACCTTTCAACATGACAATGACCTCAAGCATGCATCCAAATCAACAAAAGAATGGCTTCACCAGAAGAAAATTAAAGTTTTGGAATGGCCCAGCCAGAGCCCAGACCTAAATCCAATAGAAAATCTGTGGGGTGACCAGAAGAGGGCTGTGCACAAGAGATGCACTCGCAATCTGACAGATTTGGAGCACTTTTGTAAGGAAAAGTGGGCAAATATTTCCAAGTCAAGATGTGCCATGCTGCTAGACTCCTACCAAAGAAGACTGAATGCTGTAATTAAATCAAAAGGTGCTTCAACAAAGTATTAGTTTAAGGGTGTGCACACAAAACAAAGTATTAGTTTAAGGGTGTGCATACTTATGCAACCAGCATATTGTACGTTTTTTATTTTTTATATTTTTCCCCTAACAGATTTGTTTGTTTTTCAATTGAATTGTACAGGTTATAGGTCACATTAAAGGTGGGAAAAATTTTGAAATGAATTATTGGGGTCTCATTTTTTTATATCACAAAAACCTGGCATTTTAACAGGGGTGTGTAAACTTTTTAGACCCACTGTGTGTGTGTGTGTGTGTGTGTGTGTGTGTGTGTGTGTGTGTGTGTGTGTGTGTGTGTGTGTGTGTGTATATATATATATATATATATATATATATATATATATATATATATAAATTTGCTACCATGAACACTGGAGTCCCATAATTCATCCATTAATGATTCTCCTCTTTATCAATAACCTCACATCTGACCTATCACATTCAAATATAGTTATGTATGCATATGTCCTCCTCCTACTTGATTCCAGTAAAAACACCACCTCCCTTCAATATAAACTCCAAACATACAGAGAAAAACACAAACAATACAAAGCACAGAGCAGGGGTGTCTGGCCATGCATTGATATGCATCATTCCATACATGAAAAACACTTGCCAAGGTACACTGTAAAGAATTCAGATATAGACAGTTGAACAAAACACAAAGAACACACAATCTCTTCAAGTATGCATAATCTTTCTATATACATTATGTGGCACTTAGTTATATTTGCTGCATGAAATAGCATACATCTGTAAAGTCAATATGAAATCTCTCCTTTAAGCAAATTTAACTGCAGAAACAAGATCTGATAAGATTCCTGCTTGCAACACATCACATTTAGATGAATACTTAAACCAGTGAGTGCAAAACTGATGAACTGATACGATCTCTGCAGTGCTGGACTTAACCAGCTTTGCTTCTTAAAACATTGGTAAATGCCTTACAGGAAATGAAGCGGTAATGCTGAAAGAAATTAAAATAGCCATTCTGGTAATGCGGGGTATAGTGTAATTGCTCACGCAAGTGTCATGACTTTGTAAAAGTTCAGCTAAGACCATACCATAAAACTTACTTAAAAAAGTGACATGACATCAAGCTCTTTCTGATAAACTGTGTCATATTTATGTGGATCTTTGGAAACTTAACAGACTTGTCTTGCAGGTTGTGTGTTATTTACAGAACCCATTTCAAATAGCAGTCATAAGTTCATAGATTCATAGGCTTATTCTAGGCTAACAACAACCAGGGTCTTTACAAGTCTAGCCATAAAACCCAACTCACCTTTGCCCCAGAGTTCCTTGGATGTCTATACAGTGGGGTATGTTAGTAAAGAGGTAGCTAAGGGTTATGTGGGGGGGGTGAGGTATGTTAGTTTGGGAGTAATTTACTTACTGTCAACCTGTGTCCATCAGATACATGGGGTCCAAACCGGGGGTGAATTTGTGATTTCCCATCCAGTGATCAAGGTTTCTTTTGAATAGAGTCAGAGATGAATTCTGCTTCACATTGATGTGGAGCTCATTCCATGGTACAGGGATCCTTTGACACACATATTGGTCGATCTATCAGGATCTGTTTATGTTGCAGAGAAAGTTCAGGTCTTTGGATCTAATGTTTCTGGTGCTGTTTGTCCTGCAGACAATAACTCACAACATGTCCGGCAGGCATAACTCACCTCTCAGTAACCTGTAGTAGACTTTGTACAGAGATAGGACCTTAAGGCAGTATGTGTAGGGCAGGGTATTCATACTCTGTATTCTTCTGGTGAGGAACCTCTGAAGGTGTTCCAACTGTTGCAAGTGCTTGGTTAGGTACATACCAAAGGGGCATTGTACTCAAAGACTGGTCTGATAAAGGCTGAGTAGAGTGGTACTATTCCTTCCTTGGACCTGGATGCCATATACTTATTTATTAGATAGAAGGCATAGAACGAGTTTCTTACTATCTTTGCTATGTGTTGGATGAATGTCAGATTACTGTCTACATATGTTCCCAGATCCCTAACTATAAGATCCACTCCAAGGGGTGTTTTATTGATGAAGTAATTAGCTTGGGTGGATGGTTTGGCAAAGGCCACTATAATACATTTCTTCATATTGAGTTTTAATCTGTGTCCTTCATACCTGTCATATGCTTGCTTCAGACCCTCTTGTAGGATGTTGGTGTTGTGGAGGGAATCTATGATAGCTCTCAATTTACAGTCATCTGCAAACGTGATGAGCCAGAAGCCTCTGACATTAACATTGATTTCAGAGACATAAATGAAAACAGAACCAGGCCCAACATTGAGACCTTGGGTACTCCACTGCTGACCAGTCACTTGATGGAGGTGGTCTCACTAATCCTGACTTCTTGGGTCTTATCTGTGAACCAGCTGGCAATCCAGTGAGTTATGTAGGGATTAATGCCTAGTTCTGAGAGTTTTTCAACAATATCTGAATGGGGGTATTGTACTGAATGCCTTGGCCAGGTCAAAGTATTGGTATTCAACATTTTCCCCTCATCCATAGCCATGGTGACCCTCTCGAAGAAGTCTACCAGGTTAAGTAGGCAAGATCTTCCCTTAACAGAGGCAGACTGGGATGGTTCCAGTGCCTGTAGGTTGCGTTGCCAATGTCCTTGTTGATCATTTCCATGATAATTAATTCCATGGCTTTGCATATTAGACTTGTCAAACTGATGGGTCTGTAGTTCCCAGGGTCAGTTAATGGTCCACCCTTATGAAGATGGATGGCTGTTGTGGCCTTCCAGTCAGACCACAACAGCATTGTGTATCATCAGAATATCAACCCTCCAGCTTATTATATGTAGGAAGCAGAGATCTACTGGAGAAATGTAACCATGATGCTGTTTCTTTAAACCCATACAAAGGGTTCCAAATGGTTCCAGAATTGTTAATGTTTCTCTGACTTTTTTAGCAGTAGCACTGTGTTAGATATTTAGATCACAAAATCACTTTACAGCCTTAGAAAACCTAGACTAAAGTCCAGAGCTGACAGTGTCAGTGGCGCAACAGGTGGCACACTTGCCTTTGGTACAGAAGATGGTGGGGGAGGTGATGCAGTCCTGAGTGTGCCTTCTTTCAGATGAAACTTTAAACTGAGGCTGCATCTGCTTGAACTGGTGGTAGTTCAGGTGGACGTATAAGATCCCATGGCATTGAAAAGAGTATGGATCCTTTATTTATGCACAAAAAGAATTATTATTTACTATATTTTTACATATTTACAAATATTTATAAATATACAAATACATAGATATGAAAAATCTCATTGCACATATTCAGAATTTCCTTTACAATAATACTAAATTACCATCCCTATTAGACCACCACTCCTTTTTCCATAACCACCATCTGATTTTACTTAATATTTTAGTTAAACTCCATTTACCATTAAATATAATTTCATTTATTCTTTTATTCCAAATAAACCATATGACACAAAGTAACATTTTATCTATTCGTTTAACATATTCTTTACTTCTAGTTTTTATAGTACCCATATTTAATCATATCCATGTTTATTTTATCCACTTCTTTTATATCTTTGAAAAAAAATGTATTTACATAGATTTCCCCATACCGTTTTTATTCTTTTACATTTCAAAAACACATGTTCCATAGCTTCTTCTTCTTGACAATATAAACATACCCCGTGATTCAGTAATGTTCTGTGCAGGAATAACTTATTCCTGCACGGAAACAACCATTTAAGAGCAGCATGGCAGCGCACCATGCATAGTTATGAAGGTGTGCTGCCACTGCTCCTAAACAGACACGGAGTATGGACAAGTGCAGGGGGTGTGTCTGAGAGCAGAGCTCTCACAATATACACAGCCCTACACTCAAGAATTGCCATTCGGCAATTACAATGAGTGAGAATGCTCATAGGTGGTTGCATACCTGTCAACTGTACAGATTTTTGCAGAATGTCCAGATTCTTTGCTCATACTTTTGGCCTGTACCTCATTTTTCCTGGCAAATCACTCGGATGATCTCAGGATTGAAGTCGGTAAATAATGGCATACATTTGAGTTTCAGATTCCAAATCCTTCAGAAAAGTTATATTAAAACAAATCCTGTTACTCTAGCAGCTTTCTTAAGTTTATAAGAGTGATGTTTAAAATATGCCCCTAGTTGTACCTCATTTTGTCAAGCTTTGTCCATTTTAGCATGCTCTCCTTTGATAACCACATAGCCAAAACGGTCAGGAAATCCTTCTATGTGGCACACCTGATCACAAAAGGTTTCTCATCCAGATCCAAGGAGGTGATTGTGCCCCTTTACTCCTCACTCATTAGGCCCATAATAGAGTACAATGCCCCATTTGGGATATACCTCACTAGACACCTGCAACAACTAGAAATACCACAGAAGTACCTCACTAAGAGGATTAAGGGCCTTAATCAATTACCCTATGAAGCACGACTAAAAAAGCTCCAGCTCTTCTCAGTCACTTACCATCTGCTCAGAGGTGACCTATGCCTGACCTAAAGGGCCATGTCAGACCCTGAACTAATGGACATGCTTCACCTCAAAAAAACGAGATCCCTCAGAACTACTCATTCTAGCGACTTGAACCTATGTACAACAATAAACAGGACATACTGGAGGGATAGATTCCTGTCCCAGCGACTCCCCTCACTCTGGAATAGAATCCCAATCCATATTCGACAGAGCTCCTCTCTGACCCTCTTCAAGAGAAATCTTGATGAGTGGATGGGTAATCGTAAGTTCTACCCTGGGATCACTTCAGGAGCCCTGTTGACAGAGGCCCAGGTTACTAATCTAATGGGGAGGCGAAAGCCATCACTCTTTGGCTAGGCTTATAAATGCCCGTGGGCAGATAGCCTAGTACTTACCTATGAACCTATGAACCTACCTAAGAGGTTGAGAGGTATGGGGGGATGCCACCTCTTCAAATGCCCAAAGTGGGACTGTTAGTGTACAAACATGACATGTTGCAGGAGAAAACACATCCACAGCCATTGCAAAGGTCAAAGCCCCACTTCCCAGGAAAACCCTACGCTGATAGCAACTGAAACACGCTATGATGTCTGTCAAATGTGCAGATGCACGCAGAAATCCACAGCAATAAGTGAAACCTGTCCCTTCCTAGAGAAAATAACACTATTTTTTTTTTTATCAAACAGATTAAATTTAACAGTAGCTGTGCAGGATTGCCCATTGCTTAGCTATGCATACTGTAGCTTAAATAGCACAAGAAGGTAAATAGCAAGATACATTCAGTTGCAGCAGTACTGCAATAGTGTAGTGGTCAGAGCATTTGCTTTGTAAGCAGTCATTCCTGGTTTGATCCTCACTGTAGTAAATTCCATTTTCCATGTGAAAGCACTTTATGAACATTTTTTTTTTTGCTGTATAACCTACTAAATAACATATATTTGTGAACTGGAGTACTGCATTAAGTGCAGATGTGAGGTGTCATTGCAATAATGTGGTAAAATCCACAGATAAACACAAGTGCCCCATACAGTATACGTACACATGAATCAGGGATACTAAACAAAGTTATTATGTGTAATGAATTTTAATCCATGCCATACAGTAAATAGTGTAAAAAATGTATAAAGTGTCCAAATCTACCACTTTTCCAAGACCCATGTTTCATTTCTTTCTAAATTATTGCAGGGGTAAGCGGGGGTAAGCACTTTTAAGCAGTAGTAAATGGGTTTAAGCCTGTTTGTGTGGGGGTAAACAATGCCAACACAGGTTAAGCAATTTAGAAGCTGAGTAAGAAATTGTAACCAGAAGTTAGCATTGCTTACTCTCGCACAAACCTGCACAAACCTGCTTACAACAGCTTAAAAGTGCCTTAATTACTCTGTAGCTAACAGCCCCTGTTCTGCCCAGCAACAAAATAAACAGCCCTTGTAGGTCTTGCACCCAGGACCCTGTACACTATAATCACAGCAGTTAACCAGTAAGCCATCACAGCTGTACATAAAGTTGAGGTATACCCAAACAGATCCTCACTATAGCAACATCATAATTTACATGTGAAATGAATCTATAAACAGTTTTATGTTGTATAATCTACTAAATAACATATATATATATGAACTGGAGTACTGCATTAACACCAAATGTGAGGTGTCATTGTAATAAAGTGGTGAAATCCCCCAGTAAACACCAGTATCTCATACAGTGTACATACACATGAATCACGGATACTAAACAAATATATGACATGTAATGAATGATAAATCAATGGCAAACAGCAAATAGTGTGCAAATTTAAAAGTAAGCAATGCTAAGCATTGCACATCTCTGCTTACTAGGTGTAAGCAATGCGTAGCCCAGCTAAATCGATTTACCCATTGGTATGCCCCTTTAAGCAATGCCAACCTTAGGTAAGCAGGTTTCCCATAGCTTAGCATTCTCAAAACCATCCAATCATGGCAAAGTGTGAGAAATCAGCCCTATTTAAACCCCCATAGGCGGGAATACATCTCATAACTGGTTGCAGCTTCCTCCTGTATGCACAATGTCTATTGTCAGGGAAGGATCATGCTTCCAAGTGCAGCGCTGGGGCATCCAGGAGTCCAAAGTCAGGACTCCTGGTAAAAGACCATAAAGAGAGTCTGCTGCAGGCCAGTACCAGGGTTTCCAATATAAAGTGGAAGCCTGGGACTGTCTCGTCCGTGACCTCACCAGTGCCACTGGCATCCCTCGAACTGGTGAGCAGGTCAGGCATCACTATGCTGACCTGAAATGGAGGAAGAGGGAGTTCTTGGATCAGTGGATCCAGGAAGCTAGGCAGGGTGATGTCCCAGCAGTGTGTAAGTACTCATTCTACTACCTGTTTAATAATTGCCAGCTCATGTATATTATGGAAAGGTATGGCTAAATATTCCTCTTATGTCTCTGACAGCGGCAGCGGGGCGGGCTGTGAATCAGGAAGCCCATGCATGTAGGCTGCAGAGGCTGCGTTGTGAGGCAGGTTAGTAATAATCTTGCATGTACTGTCATAAGAAATAAATCTAAAAGTAGTAGAAAGTTAATTGCCAGTATAAAACCTGTATTGTGTATGGGATGTACTGAATAAACCAGACAATATGGCAGGAAGAGTCTCACATAGGTTGTATGTAAATAAAAGGGTAACAGCCTGGCAATAAAGGTCTAACTCCTAGACTGCTTGTGTTTACTCTGGTACCATATGGTAATGTAGTATTGCATTATCCTAATAGTACTGTAGTATTAAGCACTGTTACCCACACTGTGCCACATAAATAAAATGTGTAGGAATGTCTGTATATGACTGTTGTAATCACAAGGTCATATTGTACAACTGAGGGAGACTTAGACAGAAAACAGTGATAAAATACACAACAAAATCCAAATACCACACTCAACTAAGATTTAAACTGTTGTATTTTTAGCACACACAGCCATGGATCAAATCCTGGGAGTGGTAGTAAGCTGCATGCAGAATTATACCCCTCAACTCTACAGATCTGTTCAGAATGTCCAGATAATTGGCCCATATCCACTGCCTGTTACCCTGTACCCCTGGCAAATCAGTGTGATGATCTCTGAAATTTAGGCAGCTTTTAATGACATATAACTGACTGTCAGACCTGTAAGTATTGCAAACCTGTCATTGTAGCACCTCACCAAATGTTTATGAGGGTAATTGTCAAAATATATCCCAGTTCCACCTGCATGTTGTCAAGCCTTGACCAGAGTGTATGCAATAAGAGATAGAGAGATATGTGCATAACATCAACCTGGAATCTGGGAATATGCGTAGAAACAGTCAGGTAGTGTTAACAAACAATACCTCCACAGGTATACCAGGTAAGAGGTGTATAATGCAGGTAAAATACAGTTCACATATATAGTTGTCTACAAACATACCACTGTCCAAACTAAGGTCATAGGGTGGTGTAATAATACCTGTAAGGTACAGATTACAGCAGTGACTAAGAAAGTAGTGAGAACTACAGGGATATACAAGTTGTTAATTGACATCTTTCTCCCCCCCCACCATATCTGCAACAATAATCTAAATATACAAGTTAATGGGTATGTGTACAATTTAATCTACTGTTTGGACATATGTCCTATTGTTTGATAAATATTGAAATGTGTTTCTATGCATGTGCCATGTTGAAATACTCACACATTGGTGGCATGGCTGCCATCAATGTAACCTGCATGCTGTTGTAATGGCCACTGTGGTTCCATATATGCATGTGTTCTATTTGCTATGCAACTGTTCTATATCTGGTGTTTTGGGTTAATGGGAATATCTATGCATGCTGTTCTACATAATCTTGGAATGTGTTGACTATTACTAACCCACATATGTTTTAAAATTAAAAAAACATAGCACATTTGGGAAGGCCGGTCCCAGTGGATCCACCTCTCCCACCTCATCTAGCCGTGGCACCAGGCACCAGCATGTCTGAGGCCCACACCAGGACCTCCTTGTCCACTGGTCCTGCACCTCCTTTGGGTGGAACTGCCTCAGGGTATGGGGCTCACCCCCCCAGGAGTGGGCGCGGACAGGAAACTGTCACCCATCATTAGGTCTGGGGTCTGATGCATAGCGAGCTCCCCAGGGAGTTTGGAGATCTGCTATGCCAGCTTGAAGGCTGCGTGGTGCATTTAAAGGGTCAGTCTGACCCTCCTACCCAGCCCCCAGAGCAGCCACCTTTAGGGCCATGAAGTTGCAGTTGTGACTGCTCATGGGTGGGGACCTCAGACCCACTGTTTCCATTTGCGGGCTCATGGGTTTCTGACTTCCAAAACTCCCAAACACCCCTCCCCATCCAAGGTGTTAGCCTCCACATGTGTCATATACCACCCCTGTATGCAGTCTTGTCTGTCTTGTCTGTCATCCTACCCAACCTAACTCCCCAAATATACCTACTATCCTTCCTCAACATCCCACTCTCACCTTAAAAAAACAAAAAAAAAACAAAAGGGCAATCTATTTCCCAAAAAAATCTTGCCCCATACATAGTTGTCCATTTTGCATATGTGTTCACTGGACACATGTAATCTGGACTAATTGGCTTCACAACATATTATTGTTGTCCTCACCCCTCTCTCAGGGATTTGAGATCTACCTCCAAATCAGTGTATATGCACAGCTGTTGCTGTAGAAGAAATAGGCAGCTATGGACCTTCCCTACACCCATCCTGCACATTCCTAGCTATTTTCTCTACTGTCCTTCCCTCTTTGTGCCCCTTTTTCACCACTTTCCTATTACCCCTTTTTCTTTTCTTTTAAAGAAATTAGCATGGGGTAAGCGGGAGTAAGCACTTTTATGTAGCAGTAAGTGAGTTTAATCCTGTTTGTGCAGGGGTAAGCAATGCACACACACAATAAGCAATTTTGGAGCTAACTCTCTGTAAGCATATTTAACAGGAAGTTAGCATTGCTTACCGTTGTGCAAACGCGGGCAAACCCACTTACAAATGCTTAAAAGTGCCTTAATCATGCTATATCTAACAGCCCTTGTTCTGCCCAGCAACAAAATAAACAGCCTTTGCAAGTCTCGAACCCAGGACCCTGCACACCATAGCCAAAGTGATTTACCACTCAGCTAAAAATAACTCTGATGTTTTCTCAAACATATCATCCAGCACACATTCAACAGTAGAGTAAATGTATTTATATATGTAGGTGTGTATATATATATATATATATATATATATATATATATATATATATATATACATATATATGTCTATACACACACACACACACACACACACACACATATATATATATATATATATATATATATATATATATATATATATATATATATAGGTAAATATATATATATATATATATATATGTAAACAAATATATATATATGTGTGTGTGTGTGTGTGCATGTCAACATATATATATATATATATATATATATATATATATATATATATATATATATTTAAATAGATAGATATAGATAGATATATAAGAGAACACAACAAATACATATATGAACAAAGGGACCATTAATGGGGGTGAGGGGGCCCAATTTAAGTACCTCTTGTAATTATTGAAATCATCCCCTCCTCCACAGCCAAACAGATCTGCCTTGCAACACAATACCAACACTTGCAAGTCTCATACCCAGGATCCTACATAACATAGCCACAAGAAGTTAACAGTAATCCATCCCACCTGTACAATGTCAGGATGGTATCAATAAGATATCATGCGGAACAGTCTGTCTACCATAGTGAATGTACAATGTGGAAGTAGTAAACATTCCAATGATACATACACACACACACACACACACACACACACACACACACACACACACACATATATATGCATATATATATATATATATATATATATACATATATATGGATATATAGATATACACATACACACAAATATACATATATTACTATGTATAGATATGTATAGGAAGATACATATTTAGAGGGTGCACAACATATTGAACAGAAAGTATTCCTACAGTTGCCACCTTTTAAAATGGACAGTGTTTGATTCTCTCATACAAAAGTCAATTATTGCATGAAATATATACCCATAGAGAAGTCAAAGAATATGACACCACACACAGGTCTGCATACATAAGAAATGCTTATTTGTGTACTGTTTCAGTTGTATATGCCATGTCATATAGCTGTTAGGTGTTTGAGATACATACTAACTGAGTAATGCAACTCTCAAGCAAAACATTTTATACAGTAATCTGAAAGCATATCATATGTTGCTGTCCAGGCCAAGGCCTTCAAGTAGTACAACAGTAAAGAAACACTGGCCTGGAAGATAAGAATCAATCAACAGTAAGTAATGCAGATGTAGTTCAGCAGCCTCCAGTCACACTCTGTACTCAACCCCTAGGGGGAAAAGAATTAAGTTTTCACAATGATGTATCTGTTACATAACAATGCTTAACTTAAAACATCACTATCACACTGACAAACAGAACAGTCTGTAAGACAGTAAGTACTAGCCCACCAATGTTCCCAAGATAAAATGTATGAAAATGTATAGCCATATACCTTAAGGTGTCTTACTACTGATATCCCTCACATGTTGTAACAGCCTAGGTTATATATGGTGCATACCCTTCCCTCATAGAATGACTTACAGGGGCATATAACATACACTGACCTCTGAACTGTACAAGGGCACACATGTTTTGTCCAGCTGTAGCCCACATATATATGGACCCTACCCCACAATATGTGTTGGGACCACAACATCAGTGGAATGATGGCAGGAATGACAGCACGATATAATCATAGGCCACTACTTAACAACCTCTTACTGCATGACATATGGACAAAGCCTGGTATATAGGTGGAGGACAGAGGTTGGAACACAAGGCCATATTTGCAATATTGTTGTTATACATTGAGAAAGTTGCTGGTGTTACAGGATTGGTTGCAACATACCGTTATTCAGGAATATGAAGTCAGAAACACAAATGGATGTAGCCATGTCAACAGACAGAATGCCAGTGATATATCTGAGACAAGACCTGTGTGGTGGACAGACAAAACATAACAGCCAGTCCTCTGGCCATCATGTGGATAGGCCCACAGTTGACAGTTATGCAGACAGACTGCATTCCATGCCAAACTAGTAGGTACACACAAACCCTGTAACACTAGCAGTATACAATGCATATAACAGCACTACTCACACTGCCTGCAGGTCTGGAACCTTATACAAATATGTAGTTGGCCAGTGTCTGCAAATCCTCTTGTAAGAGGTATTGCTACCTGCTGTCTATAACACTGCACCCCACAGACAGGAAGGATGTCCTCCATACAGGAAAGGTTCATAGGTTCATAGGTTGGTACTAGGCTATTGGCCCTGGGGCCTATACAAG
Source organism: Protopterus annectens (assembly GCF_019279795.1). NCBI lineage: Eukaryota > Metazoa > Chordata > Ceratodontiformes > Protopteridae > Protopterus > Protopterus annectens. The sequence continues at coordinate 977,655,445 of NC_056727.1, read as the reverse complement.
CCTAGCCATAACAATTCCCTGGATATTTCTTCCCACAGTATTTACTTCCCTGGACCCCTATCTAGCAGGGTGACTGACATGATCCTGGGGTTAATTTCCTATCTCCCATCCAATTGTCAAGGTTCCTTTTGAAGAGGGCCAATTAGGTGTTCTGCTTGACATGTATGGGCAGTCTATTCCAGAGTATGGCAAGTCTCTGGGTCAGGAATCTGTCCCTCCAGCATGTTTTGTTCATTGTGATGACAAGGTTTAGATCCCTGAAGCGTGTGGCTCTCAGGGATTGGGATTTCTTTAAGTGGAGCATGTCCAACAGCTCAGGGTTTGACATGGCCTTGTATGTTAAGCAGAGATTGCCTCTGAGTTGACGATATGCCAAAGAGTATAGCTGGAGTTTTTTAAGATGGTCAGCATAGGGCATCTGCTTTAGGCCTGTGATTCTTTTAGTGAGGTATTTATGTGGCATTTCCAGCTGTTGCAGATGTCTTGTGAAGTACATACCAAACGGGGCATTGTACTCTATAATGGGTCGAATGAGGGATGAGTACAGTGGGACAATGGCCTCCTTTTTTCTGGATGAAAAGCCCTTAGTGATGAGGTGTGCCAGATAGAAGGATTTCTTGACTGTTGTGGCGATAAGGTTATCGAAGGTGAGACCACTGTCCAACTGTGTCCCTAAGTCTCTCATCACACTTTCAGTGTTTAGTGTACTGCCACCTATGTGGTAATTCATGGGTGCATGGTTTTTCCCAAAGGGGATAACTATACATTTCTTGGCATTAAGCTTGAACCCAATGGCTCTAGCACCAAGCATCTGTTTCTGTAAGGCCCTTTTGTAGAATATCCACATCGATTCAATAATGTCTCCCAGTTTGTAGTCATCTGTGAACTTTGTTAGCCAGAGTCCCTTAGTGTTGGCCTGTACTTCATAGGTTCATAGGTTCATAGGTTAGTACTAGGCTATCGACCCTAAGGCCTATACAAGCCTAGCCATAACATTTCCCTGGCTATTTCTTCCCACACTATTTACTTCACAGTCACAGCCCTTAAGGCCAAACACAATACCAGACACACTAGTCATTGGTGACTCCATAGTCAGACACACTGACGTCCCGCTCACCAGACTGAGTAAGGAGAAGGTCACAGTAAGCTGCCTGTTGGGCGCTAGAATCCGCCACATAACGCAAGCACTCAGGTCTCTCAACAGCAGGTACAAATATGACTCAGTCATTGTCCACGCTGGTGTAAACGACCTGAGACGTACCTCCTTGGACTACATGAAAAGAGACATTGAGGAGCTCTCTGATTATGTAGCCCAGGCAGGTATGACCCTGACCTTGAGCAGTATCCTACCTTCACCAAGAATGATGCCACAATACAGAGATAAGATGATCAGCTTTAACAATTGGCTTAAACACTGGTGTCATTCAAAGGGGATCCAGTGTCTGTCTGCCTGGGATGACATGCTGGACAAGCCACGCTTCAAGGGACGGCTTGCACCTATCACCCTGGGATTCGGATATTGGCAAAGGCTCTTGCCACCCCATAGTGCCTTTTTTAGGCAAGGCTCAAATTCTAAACCTACCACCCTAGAACACAAAAAAGGAAAAAAACTAAGGGTAATGCTGCTCAATGCCAGAAGTCTAAATCTCAAAATGCACGCACTCAAGGCCCTTCTCAGTATGGAGAACATCGATGTCTGTGCTGTGACAGAAACCTGGTTCAAGGCTGCTGAGAGCACCCCAGCGCTATCAGGTTTTACCTCATATCATGCGTTCCGGCCCCAAAATCCAGACAATACCAAGAAAGGAGGGGGGGTATCCATATTCATCAAGGACACCCACACCTCAAGACTGGTGGCAACGCACGATGCATCGGAGACCATCCAGGTGCAATTAACCATAGGCAAGACTGCTCTGCAGATTGTAGCATGTTACAGGCCACCCTCACAAACTCAGGAACCTCACATGGCCTTCCTGAAAACACTAGAGGGGATAAATGTATCACCAAACACCATCATACTAGGTGACTTCAATTACCCTAATATAGACTGGGAACACTACTCAAGCCCAAACACCCTAGCCCAAAAGTTCCTGGAATTCATAAACTCAAATGCCAAGGAACAACTAGTCACCATCCCCACAAGAGGAGATAACATACTTGATCTCATCATCACGAACATGGGAGCACAATGTTCAACACCGGAGGTGTACCCCTCACTGGTGAGATCAGACCACAACTAATCTCGCTGGAGGTCCTCATTCCACCCACACCTGAAATAAAAAAGACCACAGTAAAGAACTTCTCAAAAGCCGACTTCACACTTCTAAAGACTAGTGTGGTCTCCTTTAAGCCCCCGAGCCGGCGGAAAACAATACTCAAGCGCTGAATCACTTACAAATGCCTTCTACCAGCACCTGCAGGACTGCATGGATAAGGCAATCCCAAGCAAAACAAAGACTCTTTGTACCAAAGGCAAGCGTCCAGTCTGGTGGACCCCAGCCATAAACAAACTCTACAACAAAAGGAGGAAGCTACTACAAGATAGAGCAAAATCCTTAAAAGGTAAGACACCCTTGATCACTATAAGTAAAAACTAAGAGCTCTCATAAAATCATCCAAAGCAAATTTCGAGAGAAAAATAGCTAAAGACTCAAAAGACAATCATAAGGCCTTCTTTAGCTATGTTAGAAACCTGGGAGGAAACTCCCAGATATGCTCAGAGCTAGTTCAAAATGATGTGAAGATTACTGATCCTACAGACATTGCCAACATACTGGCTGACAGGTTCAGTGCAAACTTCTCCCCCCCCCAAAAGGAGAGATATCTATACCAAACGATTGCAGCCCCCCAAACATTTCCAGCGCCCAAGTGAGAACTGCTCTCTCCAAAGCAAAAAACACAGCATCCATGGGACCTGATGGTGTCCCCGGCTGTGTGCTCCATGAACTCAATGAGGAATTAAACCCACAGCTAGGACAACAGTTTAATCATACTCTGGATACGTACCCAGGGAGTGGCGCACTGCAACTGTGGTACCACTTCACAAAGGCGGTGCCTCCACCGACCCTGGAAATTACCGGCCCATTAGCTTGACAAGCCTTATCTGCAAAGCCATGGAGAGGATCATAATGGACCTCATAAATAAAGACATAGGGAATTTGCAGACTTTGGATCCAACCCAGTTTGGCTTTGTCAAAGGCAGATCTTGCCTTTTAAACTTGGTTGACTTTTTCGAAACAGTCACCAAAGCCATTGATGGGGGAAAGGCAGTCCATACAGCCTACCTCGATCTGGCTAAGGCCTTCGATACAATACCCCACTCGGGTATCATTGAAAAACTCATCAGCTTAAATGTCAACCCATACATCACAAGATGGGTTGCAAACTGGCTGAGTGACAGAACCCACAGGGTCAGAGTTGCTGGCGCCATGTCAGACTCAAAGCCTGTCACAAGTGGTGTCCCACAGGGCTCAGTCCTGGGCCCACTCTTGTTTGGCATCTACTTTTCAAGTACAAGCAAACACAGGAGGGTTATGGCTGACAAAGTTTGCAGATGACTGCAAACTGGGCGCCATAGTAGAAAACACATCTGACACAGATATCCTTCAGAAGGGTCTCACAGAAACGGATAATTGGTGCCAGAGCCACGGCCTAAAGTTAAATGCCAAAAATGCATAGTCATACCCTTCGGAAAAACAAGGTTACCCCTAGCTACCAAATAGGTGGCAATCCACTGAGCACAGAAGAAGTTATCAGGGACCTGGGGACCCAGGTTGATAGTAGTCTGTCATTCGACACCCATGTAGCTAAAGTAGTTAGGAAGACCTTCTACATTGCCCACCTTATCATGAAGGGATTCTCATCTAGATCAAGGGAGGTCATAGTCTCCCTTTACTCATCACTCATCAGACCAATGATTGAGTACAATGCCCCATTCGGAATGTATCTGACCCGACACTTACAGCAGCTGGAGAGGCCACAAAAGTTCCTCACCAAAAGGATAAAGGGTCTCGAAAATCTGTCCTATGCTGCCCGACTGAAAGAACTCCAGCTCTATTCAGTCACTTACCGCTTGCTCAGAGGTGACCTTTGCCTAACATACAAGGCCATGTCAAACCCAGATTTGATGAATATGCTTTACCTCAAAAAATCTAGATCCATCAGAGCCACAAGGCGGAGACTTAAACCTTGACACGGCTATTAATAGGACGTGCTGGAGGGATAGATTCATCACCCAAAGACTCCCTATGCTGTGGAACAAAATCCCGGTACATGTGAGGCAGAGCACCTCGCTGGCCTTGTTCAAGAGAAATCTTGACTAATGGATGGGAGATCGCAGATATACCCCAGGGATTACCTCAGTGTCACTGCTCGACAGAGGCACAGCAAAATAATGGGTATAGTTCCCCATACTAAAGGGGTGGCGTAAGCCACAAAACGATGGGCTAGGCTTGTAAATGCCCTCGGGCAGATAGCCTAGTATGAACCTATGAACCTATGAACCTATGCCGAGAAGGGTGACTGACATGATCCCCAGGGTGAATTTCCTTTCTCCCATCCAATTGTCAAGGTTCCTTTTGAAGAGGGTCAAAGAGGCACTCTGCTTGACATGTATGGCAGTCTATTCCAGAGTCTGGGGAGTCTCTGGGTCAGGAACTTATCCCTCCAGCATATTTTGTTTATTGTGATGACAAGGTTTAGATCCCTGGAGCGTGTGGCTCTGAGGGATTGGGATTTTTTTAAATGTAGCATGTCCAACAGCTCTGGGTTTGACATAGTGTTGTATGTTAAGCAGAGATTGCCTTTGAGTAGATGATATGCGACAGTGTATAGCTGGAGTTTTTTAAGGCGGTCAGTGTAGGACATCTGCTTTAGGCCTGTGATTCTTTTAGTGAGGTATTTCTGCTGCCTTTCTAGTTGTTGCAGATGTCATGAGAGGTACATAACTAATGGGGCATTGTATTCTATAATGGGTCTAATGAGGAATGAGTACAGTGGGACAATGACCTCCTTTTTTTCTGGATGAAAAGCCCTTAGCGATGAGGTATGCCACATAGAAGGATTTCCTGTCTGTTGTGGTGATGTGGTTATCGAAGGTGAGACCTCTGTCCACCTGTGTCCCTAAGTCTCTTATCACACTTTCATTGTTTAGTGTACTGCTACCTATGTGGTAATTTATGGGTACATGTTTTTTTCCCAAAGGGGATAACTATACATTTCTTGGCAGTGAGCTTGAGCCCATGGCTCTGGCACCAAGAACTTGTTTCTGTAAGGCCCTTTTGTAGAGTATCCACATCATTTGGGGATTCAATAATGGCTCCCAGTTTGCAGTCATCTGTGAACTTTGTTAGCCAGAGCCCCTTAGTGTTGGCCTGTACTTCAGAGAAGTAGATGTCAAACAAGAGCGGTCCCAGGACTGAACCCTGAGGTACTCCACTTGTCACTTGTCTGGAGCTGGATCTGGAGTCGGCTACTTTTACAGTTTCTTCCTTTTGTTGTAAAGTTTGTTTATGGCAGGAGACCACCAGATTGGCTTCCTTTTTTGGAGGAGAGCATCTTGGTTCTATTTGGGATGGCACGATTCATGCATGAGTGGATGTGCTCGTACAGTGCCTTAGTGTAGGATTCCACAGTTGAACTTTCAGTTCCCATCTGCATGGGTGTCATGAAGTTTGTCACTTCTGACTTGAGTAGCATGAAGTTGGCTTTGGAGAAGTTTTTTTATGGAGGTTTCCTTACGGGGTGGGGGTGGGATGTGGATGTTAAGGGTGATTAGCTTATGGTCAGACCTGACCAATGAGGGGGTGACCATAGGTGTGGAGCATCGATTTCCCATGTTGGTAATGACCAGGTCTAGGATATTGCAGCCCCTGGTGGGACTATGGATTAGTTGATCCAGGGCATTGGAATTTATGAATTCCAAGAACCGTTGGGCAAAGGTGTTGTTACATGAGTAGTTTTCCCAGTAATGGCAGGGTAGTTAAACTCACCCAGTATTAGGGTGTTTGGTTGTATCTTAATATTTTCCAGTATGTTTAGAAAGGTGTAGTGAGAATCTTGAGGCATGGTGGGGATCTTTAGTAAGCTACAATTTAGATTGCAGTCATACCTAGTGTTAGTTGCACCTGGAAAATTTCAGATGCATTGTGTTGGGCAGCTAGCCTGGTGGTGTGAATATCCTTGGTGAATATGGACATGCCTCCACCTTTAGTGTTTCGGTCCTGGTTTGGTGGCCAAAAAGTGTGGTAAGAGTTGTAGCCTGGTATTGCAGGTGTGCTATCTGGAGCCTTGAAACCAGGTCTCAGTTACTGCACAGATATCAATGTTCTCAAGTTTTAGGAGTGCCTCAAGAGAGTGCATTTGAGGTTTAGATTTCTAGCATTACCTTCAGAATTTGCATGCTTGTACCTGATACTGTGGTGGTTTTGTCCTTTGAACTTTGCCTAAAAAAGGCACTATAAGGGTGGCAAGAGCCTTAGCCAGTAACCTGAATCCCAGGGGTGACAGGCGCAGAACATCTCTGGCAAAGCATCTTGGTCTGTCGATCATGTCGTCCCAGGCAGACAGATACTGGATCCCCTTTGAATGACACCAGAAGCTTAGCCAATTGTTGAAGTCAATTGTTTTGTCCTGATATTGTGGGGCGAAGGCAGGATTGCTACTCAGGGCAAGGGTCATACCTGCCTGGGCCACATGATCTGAGAGCTCTTCCATGTCTCTTTTCATGTAGTCCAGGGAGGTACATTTCAAGTCATTCACTCCAACATGGGCAATGACAGAGTCATATCTGAGATCAGAAAAGTAGATGCCAAACAAGAGCGGTCTCAAGACTGAACCCTGAGGTACTCCACTTGTCACTTGTCTGGAGCTGGATTTGAAGTCGGCTACTTTTACAGTCTGGGTTCTGTTAGTAAGCCAGTTGGCAACCCAATGAGTGACATAGAGATTTTTGCCCAGCTTAGTAAGTTTATCTATGATTCCAGAGTGGGGGATGGTGTCGAAGGCTTTGGCAAGATCCAGATAGGCTGTGTGGACCATCTTACCCTCATCCACAGCTCTGGAGACTGATTCGAAGAAGTCAATCAGGTTCAGGAGACAAGATTGGCTCTTCACGAACCCAAACTAGGTGGGGGTCCAGTGTTTGAAGGTTGACAATGTCTTTGTTTATAAGTTTCATGATAATGCATTCCATGCCCTTGCAGACCAGGCTCATCAGACTGATGGGACGGTAGTTCCCGGGATCCAAGGTGGATCCCCCCTTGTGGAGTGGGATAACTGTAGCTGTGCGCCACTCAGTGGGCACAAAGCCTGAGGTGAGGCTATGATTAAACATGATACTTAGGTGAGGTGCCAGTTCATTTTGTAGTTCATGTAGTACAGAGCCCAGGATGTCATCTGGTCCCATGGATTCTGTATTCTTAGCTTTGGAGAGTGCAGTTTCTACCTGTGTGGCTGTGATTACCAGAATTTGGCAATCTTTTGGAATTGACATGGGCCCTTTAGGGGATGAAAGGGGGTGAAGTTGACACTGAATCAATCTGCCAGGATATTGGCAATATCCTTGGGATCAGTATATTTAATGCCATTCTGTTCTAGCTCAGAGCAGATCTGAGCATTGCCATTTAGATTCTTGACATAACTATAGAATGCCTTGTGGTTGTCTTTGGAATCTCTGGCAATTTTATTTTCATAACTAGCTTTGGAGGATTTTATGAGAGAGCTCAGGTAAAGGGAAAATGTCCACATGATTTAGTAATTTATAGTAGTGGATTGCCATGATAGTAGTAATTGGAAGTACTACACAGCAGGCTGCATGCAGGTAGCAAGTGGTGGACACTGACTGGTGCAGAGGCCATCACCTGATCATGTGCATCACCTACAAAATCCATGCTGCAATCTGTTCAAAGCAACTCAATCCATGTAGTGCAGAGAGATAGAGACAGAGACAGAGAGAGAAAACAAACAAACAAACATCCAGTAAATAAAAAGTTGTTCAACAACTGAACCTACAGACATCCCAAGTTAACCAAGGGGACACAGCAAACTGTATCCAGAAGAGACGACAATCCTACAACAGGTATGCGAAGCATATATGCATGTAATTGAATGTAGTACTTG